>NW_027103461.1:0-3156 GCF_902728285.1 Clytia hemisphaerica
CTTATAATTTTTTGTTAACCGGTTACTTTTTCGAAGCGGGCTACATGGCTTTTTGCGCAATGCAATTGGTTCTTTTCGTATGACGACGGGCCTACATTGTCCAGAGTTGCCCGTCGTTAGGAAAATTCATTGTGACGTCACTTTTTCAAAGGAAAATGAACAATGCGTTGACATCATTTCTCTCATTTTTTATTTCTGACGTCAGAAATTATAGCAATTTTTTATTTCTTTTTGCTTGTTTTTTCTGCTTTATTTCGCTATTTTTCCTGGATAAAGCGCTAAAAATCAATCAAAGTTGAAGGTAACGGTTAACAAATACAATAATGACCGGTTTTTTTCGGGCTGTACTGAAAATATTGCCCTCGGTCAACGCAACAACCTCGCAAGCTCGGTCGTTACTTGACCTCGGGCAATATTTCTCAGTACAGCCCTCACTAACCGGTCATTGCTCCCGAAGGGAGCCTATGTTACTTCACGAGGCCGTGCTGGGGATCGAGCTGGCGAAAAATTGTTCAAAAACGGGACGATGTAACCTAGTGACCGCATCTAAAAGATTACCGTGTGGTGAGCTTTTAAGCTAGCTCGACCGCGCGAACAGATATTTTGCGTTTTTGGCGCTCCAAAGTCATAGCTTGGAATACAACAACACCGCTAGACTAGAGTCTACTTCTGGCTGAACTTTGCTTTTTGATAATTTTTGATGACGCTGAGTACAGTGAAGTAGACTAGGAGCGTTTGGCGAGGTCGCCATTTTGAAAAAGAATGTTTAAAATCCAAATAACAAAAAAACTACTTGAAGTTGAAAGGTCTAATCAAAAATGAGAAACAAACATCAATAACAGATTTGCAATCCCTTATTCTCAAATAAAAACATTGCTTCGTACTGTTTTTACCTTCCAAAAACAACTAAAATCTGGCGGACTGTTTTACAGTCCGCCTAAGCAAAAGCATATTACCATATACTACCGGGCCACTTAATCGCGCCATCCAGTCTATCAAAAAGCTTTAAGTGGACCCCGGGCTACAACACCGCGTGAACAGAAATTTAGCGTCTTTAGCGCTCCAAAGTCATAGCTTGGAATACAACAAAAAGCAACGAAGCAAGGGTGAAAGCTTCTTCGTAAAGACGAAAGACATGTATCTATTTTTCGGATCCGGTATGCGGGAATAGTGTCAGGACCTGTAGGCGACCTGGTAGGGTTGGGTTTGGGTGTGGTTTGGGTGTGGTTACGTATCAGATTAGCAAGGAATTGGGTTATTATCAGTTAGGGTTAGGGTTGGAGCTCGAAAAAAGCACTCTTTTGTGATTTTCTCTTAATACAGTCTGGTCTGCAGTTTGTACAATATAAATAGTTAGAGCTAAGCATTAGCTCATGTTAATTTCGAGGAAGCGACTAACGCTACGCCCATCACGGCTCTTACGCCCTTACGCATCAAACATACGCCCGCTTGGTGGCCATCTTGAATTTTAGCCTATAAACCGTGACCGAAAATCGAAACACATTCTTTTAAAATCATAATGTTTTGGAATTTGATGAGTGAAGTCATGTGGATTCTTGGAAAATTTATCCTGTAAATTTAATCAAGCTGTTGTAACTCGTTGATTCTGTCTTAGTTGGAACCATCTGTGTGTAAATTATTTGGCATTCCGTCGTGCATGGTATCAATCAAATTTTGGGATACTGAACATTGCAACTTTCCTTTCTTGTGTGTTTACATTCGACCTGGTTGATTTGAGAATCTGCGAAATGTGGTGACCTTTCGAGACCGTTCCCAATCCATTTGTGGCCGTAACGCAGCCTTGGCTTGTCTGTCAACCTCCACACACCAATCAGCAGAGTGCTTCCTGCCAGTCCTGCCCTGTTGCGACCTAGATTCCATCAACAACTCCAAGCGTGCTGGGTGAGTCGTTTCCTTTTTAGAGTTTGTTGTCCCATCTATACGTGTCCAGCATTCCCACATGCATCTCTAATAGCACACTGACTATTATTATGCCTCACCCTAGCTGGATTCCCTGCACTAGTTTCAACATGGTTCAACTATCCCGTTTTTTATTTAGACTTTCTCAACTTCAGTTGAGCTATTTGGAATTAAGTGTGTCTGTCAGTGTGTGGGTGTACGTGGGTGCATGTGCAGATGTCGGTCGTCACCTGGATGCATGCTCAGGACCTAGGGGTTGGCTGATTTTGCTAAAGTTTGTACATTTAAGCTCCTTGGGTGAGTCCTTGGGGCATTCTTCTTCATTCTTCTTGGGAGTTGGCTGATTTTGCTAAAGCCTTGTACATGTAGTTCCTTGAGTGAGTCCCTGGGGCATTCTTCTTCATTTTTTTTTGGGGGGTGGCTGATTTTGCTAAAGTTTGTACATTTAAGCTCCTTGGGTGAGTCCTTGGGGCATTCTCCCTCATTCTTCTTGGGAGTTGGCTGATTTTGCTAAAGTCTTGTACATGTAGTTCCTTAAGTGAGTCCTTGGGTCATTCTTCTTCTTTTTTTTTTTTTTGGGGGGGTGGCTGATTTTGCTAAAGCTTTGCACATTTAAGCTCATTGGGTGAGTCCTTGGGGCATTCTCCTTCATTCTTCTTGGGAGTTGGCTGATTTTGCTAAAGTCTTGTACATGTAGTTCCTTGAGTGAGTCCTTGGGGCATTCTTCTTCTTTTTTTTTTTTTTTTTTTTTTTTTGGGGGGGTGGCTGATTTTGCTAAAGCTTTGCACATTTAAGTCCCTTGGGTATAAGTCCTTGGGGCATTCCTCTCATTTTTAATTGAATTTAGATGGGAGGGACGACTCCATAGGTTCTGGCATACCTTGGTCAATACTATGAAGTAGTTAATATTTTTCATGCTTGCTCCTTGGAATCCTAGGAGTGTTTTGTTATTCCCCCTAGAGGTTGATTGGTGCGAATTTTGCACACAAGTTCTTGAGTGTATCCCTGGGTGTGCTTCATACTCTATTGGATTTTGGGGGTGGGGTTACTGGTTTTGTCCTAAACTTACGAAAATGCGGGCAGGCTGGAGACCTCGAAATTGTCTGAATCCGCTTCAATTTCGAGCACATTGTGCTTTGGGTGAATTCACTGGGGCGTTTCCCCATTTTTCAATTTTGCAATTTAGTTTCAGGGTCACCAATTAAAGGCTGAGAACTAAGTCGAAATTTGGACATA
>NW_027103461.1:4887-8580 GCF_902728285.1 Clytia hemisphaerica
GGTTACTTCGTAACCCCTTACACTTATAGTTAGCGGCTAGTTTAGATCAAGTACACACTGCCTCTCGGGCACACACGACAAGTCCCCCCGGGACTTTAAGGTCACGACATACCGTAAGTCCCAACGGTATTAAGCTAAGGACACTACACTGCCACGCAGTACCCGCTACGAGGTCGCTCACAGCTCCCGGCTACGCACCTCAGCCGTCCCGCGGCATCCTCAGTGGCTGTCCCGCAGCCCTAGGCGTTTAAGTTATCAGTTATATTGCATGGTACATCCCCAACGTCACCCCAAATCCTACATCAAGACGCAGCAACGCAAAAACTTAAATTACATTTTCATTTTACATTCAACTCGTTTCGACAATAAATATTTCAGAACGCAATACTTTGTCTCTACTTCTCTTGTTTCCACTTTGGTTTTTTGTTCGATAATTATTGAATCAAAAAACTCTACATTACGGCCATCTGACGTAGAAATTAACAATGATAGAGCCATGCATGAATACTGTATCATGCATATTGTAATAATTATGCATGGTTTTATCATTGTTTTTCTCCAGGGTGGCCTCTTTGAAAAAAGGTCTATACATTGAACTATATACAAGGCATTCATCATATGCTCTTCTCGCACTGCCTGGCTGGTGAATAGGAACACCTGACCAAGAGCACTTTCTTAAGGGCACCTTCATTTGTTGGGGGCATCTAAAAAGTGGGGTGGGTACCATGATTGGGAGTCCAGGCACAACTTAAAACAATGAAGAATTTTCAAATGAAGCAATTTTGAGCAGAATGGTCAATTGTTGCAATACATTTTTCCCGTATTAAGATTTTGCCGGAAAACATGTGTGCTCCACCGTTGTGTGAAAAATAAATTGGAGATAAACAAACACATTTTTGGCTGAGGGAAGGTAAAATTTTGATTCCCCCGTTATAGTATCCTAAATAGTAAAAATACTGAAGTTTGCAAAATTTTCATGTGATAAATGTTGACAAAAAGGCCAAAAACATCTCTTCCCTAATACTTTAATGGGATAAAATTTTGCAGATTTCACGGATTTTGGCCCTATCCACAAAATTAAGTCCCTGCAAAAATCCAGAAATGTAAAAAATATCTAAAAAAAGGAAATAGCCTTTAAAAGTTTCTTAAGGGCTCTGACCATAGTCAAAAATCAGTATTTCAGTTTAATGTCGATATTTTGGCTGAAGGTTCCTTTAAGGAACTAGCAAAAAACTGCGTTTACAGAATTGTGAAATATTAATTCCTTCGTCAGATATTTAGTATCAAACTTTGTGTATCTAAAACCTCATCTTTTAAAATCAAAACTCTCTATATAAAGTATGCATCTAGCTAATTACGGCCAGAATGATTACAAGCCAAGCCAAGCCAAGACGCAAAATGTTTTTCTTGTAAATAGCTCATCGCTTACACATTGTATTTCGAAGTTAAACAGTGTTCACCATTAATCAAAGTAAATTCCCATAATAGCAATGAATCATTTATTACTTTCATGATCATAAAATTAATTAATTTATGCAATGATGTCATTAAGAATAATTATAGTTTAAATCTAAAATTGTTAAAACCTTTTGCACAATTGAAGAATCATGTCATTTATTTTTAAATAGCTAAGTTTCAATGGGTAATTAACCTTTTTGTTTCAAAATTTCTTTACAATGTCCGCAAAGAATTGAACTATTTTAAATTTTGCGGAAAATTTTTCTAAAAAGATGTGTCAAAAGTTTATGACTGTTTATTTAAAGCAAAATTCAGATGAAAAATTGATGAAAAACCACTATTTTGAAGATTTCGAGACAAAGAAGCATTTACAAAATTTTCCGCAAAAATTTTTATTGTTCTGTAAAAGATACACCATCTACTGCGAAAAATTTTTCAAAATGTTTTTTCTTCGCCGAAACTAAGCTCTTCAAAGTTGAAATACGCTTCCTCGCAAAAGTCTTCATTTTCTTCTTCATCAAATTTTTTCAATGCAATTTTTGAATTTTCAGATTCAAGAATAGTTTGTCTAACAGAAAATGTATAACATGCCATAGTTTTGTTGGTTACATCAGTCAAATAAACACATTTTAAACACGGCAATTATGAAAAATTCACTATGGTCAGAGCCCTTAAATAGGCCTGTTGGAATTAGGTGACGGAGATTATCTACGGTATTTATTAAGTCAATAATCTAATTACCTATCTATTGCTTACAGAAAGACCCTTTTTTTTTAAGATTCACTTTTTCACTGTATGTCTCTATGAAACTTTTTAAGTGACCCCCAACGGATTGTCCAGGGTCGTCAAATAGAATGGGAAAGCACAACCTCCGGCCCCGCATCCTCCAGAAATTTCCAGAAAATATTACTCCTGGAATTCCTACGAATGCAAACAACGATCGATCCACCAACATTCCTCTAATGACCTTTTTTCAAAAGGCCGTCCTGTTGAATAATTATGTACTCCAGCCATAAAAACAATGATAGAGCCATGCATAATTACTGTATCATGCATATTGTAATAATTATGCATGGTTTTATCATTGTTTTTCTGCTGGACTACATAACCAGACGATCTCAATCGAACGGAATCGACGATCGAACCAGTCGAACCAAATCGAACGCAATCGACCGATTGAAATTCGATTGTCGAACGCAATCGAATCTCAATCGAATATTACCGCAATTTTCAGATTCGATTGATATTCGATTGCGTTCGATTGATGTTCGATTGCGTTTGATTGCCTTCTATCGTCGATTTATTGACCCCCGGATTGTTCATCGCATAATTTCTACGGGAAATCGAAAGTAATTTCATTCAGCTTGTGATGTTTGAGAGCTTGGATGTTGGAAAGCTGCAAGAATAAATCCAGACGATCTCAATCGAACGGAATCGACGATCGAACCAGTCGAACCAGTCGCACAACAATCGAACCAATCGAATATTACCCAGAATTTTGACGTTCGATTGAGATTCGATTGCGTTCGACAATCGAATTTCAATCGGCCGATTGCGTTCGATTTGGTTCGACTGGTTCGATCGTCGATTCCGTTCGATTGAGATCGTCTGGACATAATTATTCAACAGGGTAGCCTCTTTGAAAAAAGGTCTATTATAATGACCTGGTGTGCACCAGCCATCAGAATCCCTCCAGAATGTGATCTAACCCATGCAGACACGCAAATCAGTCCAGATATTTCAGGGATGTCCATGGTTGGAGGGTGCAGTCCCAGGTTGTGAGAGGAGGAGGAGAAGGAGGAGGGAGCTGCATCCCATCAATCATAATAATAGCATTAATTTGATGGATTTATACTTACCAATTGTTTTAGATAATATGATCCAACAAACATCAACAAATGCAACTTTGAATGAAAAAACTTGCTTCAGCATATGGTACCCACGCAAACTTTTTAACAGACTGCCAGATAGCCAGATTTGATTGCTAATTGATCTATTTTTTTTGTTTGCCCAGTGCCAGTGCCAGCCAGCCAGCTATCCGAAATTTGTGGCTTCCCGCTTGTGCCTCGATTATGAAAAGGTTGCCTCGCTTATTCAGCTCTCTTAAATTAGCAGTAAAGGACTTTTTTATGTACACACTAAAACCGTCTGCAACCAATTTTTAGCGTAAGCATAAAAATAAGCGTTCTTCCACTTTTTATTGTTAACCTAAAAATCACGGGTGATTATGACCTG
>NW_027103462.1:0-64209 GCF_902728285.1 Clytia hemisphaerica
TCTCTATAAAAAAAGAAAAGCAAAAAGACCTATCGAATGAGAACATCATAATGTTCCACCGCAGAGTAACTTGTGTTTTGAATCTATCAAAGCAATTAAAACACTAGAAATCTTCAAATCCCACGATATCCAAAAACTCGAGAACACGCAAGCAAATTGATTTTGCAACGGTATAAATTGAAACTTGAAAATGTTATTAACACTTAGTTAATTGGCATAATTAGTGAGATTAGATATAATTTGATCATTTTTCCGATTTCATTTTTTAGGGCCTGTCTTCTTTTGGAATCAAGATGGAGCAAGAAACGAAGACTTTTTATAAGAACAAAAAAACTCATCAAGCATTTGCTTTGCGTTTTTTTTTTTTACCAAAGCTGTGAAGATCACATGTCAGAAGGATAAGCGAGCAATAGAAGAACATAATAATCTGCACAACACTCTTGTATCACAGAACCCGGTGGGGACCTACAGCGGGAAATTTCTATTGCAAAATATCTTAACGGGGAAGAAAATTTGGGGTTTTAAATGGTTGGGGAAAAATTGCGACGTACTTTTGTTAACTCTTCGAAATTTTCATCATTTCCCCCCAAATTTTTCAAGTTTATCCCCTTTGGAAAGTTCTATCGGCTATCTGAGCCCCTCAGAATGACTTAATTACTCAATATGGAGTTTTTCTCTCCCCAATTCATAAACGGATGATATACATTGTCCCGGGACATTTACTAACACGCATAGACGTACATTTTCTATATTTCATATATAATAGAACACCCCTTTCTCAGTGACCCAGTGAAGTTTTGAAACCCACCGGGTCTTAATATAGGATCTCCAAAGCTCACTAAGTGATAACCTTTAACTTCCTCTGGTAGGGAAAAATTGACTTTCAACTAATATTCAAGAATTATTAAAGAAATTGAGATTGACCGGGGTAAGACGGTAAGACCAATAAAAGATCTTTGATTTGGGTTCTATGCAATTTCTTTCACCGGGTAATTCATCATTGAGTGGAGCTGACCGGGTCACTGAGATAGGGGTGTAATAAAAGAATTTGTATATATAATCTCCGTGGATACAATCGGGTGCATAGTTCTTCGCGCTTCGATGGTGAACAAACGATTTTCCCTGTCGTGCTTTAGTCAAGTTGACAATTAAGAGTCATGTCTACCTGAGAACGATCTCGATTATCGGTTCACCCAGTGGTCCCTATAAAAGGCAACGAATGAATTAAAAAAAATTATCATGAAACTAATTTTGCAGTATATTCAGGGCTTCATTAGATTATTGAGCTTATCTTTAGATAGAAGTCAACGACCTCAAATAGGGGTGTATGACAAAGTTATTTTACTAGAAGAAAAGATACATATTAAAATGGTATAAAGGATGACGATAAAACCAGGTGAAACATTCGAGAACGAAATACCTTTTCCTAATTAATGTTGTATGTGCAATATGACGATGCGTTGTCTTCTCGATCCGGGATACTTGATAGCTGTACCATTATTCGGCAAGTCCATTTGGAATATCTAGAAAGAAAAGCAATATATTCAAATTATTTTAATTTTCAACTGGCAAAACCACATCTTAATACCAATCAAATATGAAACAGTTGACACACAACAGCGTTTCAAAACCTTTCTAACATTTTTAAATGTCCATCATGTGGCGTTAGAAGATCTTTACAGTCCCCAAACCGGTGAAATTCTGTACTCAAATACCTTACGTATCTGCCGCTTTAGGTGGATTAAACTTCGCGTGGAGTAATTGAAAATGGCATCGACCTCTAACTTCGCGTGGAGTAATTGAAAATGGCATCGACCTCTAACGTTAGAGGTCGATGAATTTTGGCCCTTTTCGCAAAACTTAGTTCTTGCTATAAATTGAAAATTCGTTAAAACTAAAGAAATTTGGTGAAATCTAGTGAAAAAGAGGCTGCTTTGCAGCGAATTTTTTAAAATTCTCAATTCTCTAAAAAAAAGTACATGCGAAAATTAATCGACTTAGGGTAATAATAGCGGTATTCTAAGTCGCGTCATTAAGACAAAAGTGACGAGAAAGTAAAAAATCCCACTCGCACAAGACAGAGATGTAATGTGTATTCCTACAAGGACATGATGTGTATTTCCTTCGTTGTGAGACAGGGAGATAGGAAAGCAAAACATCACTCGCACACTCGCATGAGACAGGGATGTAATATGGTATATTTCCTTTGTTGTGACACAGGGAGGTGCGAGAGGCGGGAGAGCTAAAATACCACTCGCGTGATACAGGGATAATACGTATCTGATAAAATAATATTTCTTCCCACTATTTTACCGAGCTTTTTACGTTGCCTTAATATACATTAATGCTTGTGAGAAAGCATAAAAAAAGCAGCTTTATCCCCTATTGATCGTGATATAAAGAGGGCCTTAGATAATATCCTTGAACTCATTCGCATGTCAATGACCTTCTTAACGTAACTCTCACAGGAATCTGCATTCAAAGACGTCATCCTAATAGACGTAATAAAAAACTTACCATTGTTGAAAGAATAACTTTTCGTAATCACTTGGGAATATAATTACTACTTGCATCGTGTTTACGTCATATTTCTCATCTCTTCACTTTTTCTACCGTGTAGGAGTGCCAAACATGAGATTTCTATAAGGAAATTTGAAAAACTTCACCGCAGAAACATTTTCAATATTTTGCTCAATTTTTCGACTGCAAGTTGTGGGGTAGCAGAAATATATATCAATGTGTTCCTTATAAGAGCCGCTAAACGAATATCGTATTTTTGTTTTTACCACGACGTGTTATTGAACGTTTTAAGTACTTTTTGTTTTAAGCCTTTGATCTTTCTTTTTTTTCTTTTGTTTAGCGTGGCGCTAAATGATGTGATTACTCATTTTTTTGTCGTTTAAAATATGACAGTGTGCTCGACTGAGAAGCGTGTGCCAGGATTAAGTTTTTGCAAGCGAGGGAAGATATGAGGATTTAAAATCATCGAACTAATCGAACTTTTTACTGACAGAACTAATCGAACTGATGTTGCTTCAAAAGTTGTGAGTGTTCGATTAGGTCGGGTCTGGATAAATAACTCAAACTGAT
This sequence comes from Clytia hemisphaerica, assembly GCF_902728285.1. NCBI lineage: Eukaryota > Metazoa > Cnidaria > Hydrozoa > Leptothecata > Clytiidae > Clytia > Clytia hemisphaerica. The sequence goes on from NW_027103462.1 coordinate 3,091, forward strand.
AAAAACGAAAAAGATTAAGAATATTTTTGTTAATTATGTATATTTACGATTGCTTTGGTATTTTTATTTTTTATCATTCCGAAAGAGAGGGTAATATAGCAAAAAGTTAAAAAGTGGTATGTGAAAGAAAAACCTAATCCAAATGAAGATAAATGAAAAGTAATAGTGGAGAAACAATGAATTGAAAAAAACTTTTTTGATAAACACACTTCCGTACAATCATTTACACAATTCATCAAAATACATACAAAATGGGGACAAATACAAAAGCAAACACATCAAATACATACAAACACAAAACACAACCCAAAGTCCCAGACTTGTTACTGGCATAGTGACTTTCGACGTGTTTGAGGGCCCACACTCGGTCACCTTCAGAAAACATAACAGAAAAAGGAACCGACCAGCAGCTTCCAAACAAATAACAGACAACAAAATACAGTACCAAAGGGCAAAAAGACAAACTATTACAACATACACTATAGGTGAAAGTAAACAACATCTCACATAAAAATTGAAGAAAATACAAAAAACACAGAATCAACAGTTGGGCGAGAACCCGGTTCGGCGTGCCGCGACGGGACGACCGTACGGGAAATTGAAAGCAGAAAATGAATAGTTCTATTGCTAATTCCTCAGACATAATAATAATAAAATAAAAACAATTTTACAATTTAAAATAAACAATCCAAGGTTTTTGACCTTGATACTTTAGTTGCAATTGCTAAAGAGAACGGTTTCATACTACTGGAATTATTGTCAAAAAAAATAGCAAAAATTGCTTTGTTGAACAAGGACACTGTTATAACACTTTTGTTTACTGTAAAATATGATCTCTCTTGGCTGTTAAAGGTTTATCAAAGAGACATAACGCATGGATCGTTCTTTCAAAGTCTTCCAGTCATTTTAACAGCTAATAACATTGAAAGCGTGCTTCAAGATCTGAAAGAAGCTAAAATTTGCATAGGAAATGATGATTTCCGTGAACTAATTGAATACAAGGTTGAAGGGTTTGAGTCTTTTTTACCGAATGGATCATTAGAGGACAAGCAACTAAATGTTATGACCACTAACTCACTTATCATTCGAGCTTCAAGTTGTGAGGGTCTTCTTTCCAAAAGCCATGGACCAACTCGATGTGATTTTTGTTCAAAGCATAGGAGGGCATTACTCAAAGTCAATCGAAAGCTTCCAAGCATTATCTCCAGTGCTGTAATAGTCGCGCGGCTGAGGTCGAAAAACGTTTCATTTCGTGATACATATTTTAGATTCCAAAAAAACAACGGAAACTCGCGAATTAGTATGTGTAGATTACAAAATCAAAAAGTTTCCACGATATTATCGTGCAAGTAACGAGTAATTGGCGATTTTTTGCGTTTCCAGGCAAAATTGCAAGGCCTGGAAATTCTCATGATTTTTGGGGGGTCTTCAAATTAAAAAAAGACCTATATCACATGATAGAGCTCTTCAAACTGAGCAAAAAAGTGTATTACACCAAAGTCCCAACTTCTCTAGATCAAAATTTATTGGCCTATTTGTGGTAAAAAACTGATGGAAAACAGGGAATTTCCCCACAATCTGCATTAATTTATGCAAAATTAAACACCTTTTTGACCACAAATAGGCCCATAACTTTTGATCTAGAGAAGTTGGGACTTTGGTGTAATACATTTTTTTGCTCAGTTTGAAGAGCTCTATCATGTGATATAGGTCTTTTTTTAATTTGAAGACCCCCCAAAAATCATGAATTTCCAGGCCTTGCAATTTTGCCTGGAAACGCAAAAAATCGCCATTTACTCGTTACTTGCATGATAATATCGTGGAAACTTTTTGATTTTGGAATCTACATATACTAATTCGAGAGTTTCCATCGAAAAAAGTGGAATCTAAGAGGTGTATCACGAAAATCATTTTCTAGCCACTTTTTTCGACCACAGCCGCGCGACTATAAAAAAAAGCGTCCTCATAGCAGCATGAGCAAGAAACAGTTAAAGCGCAGGCTGTTTGATTCGAGCATGGAAATCAAGGAGCTTCAACGACAGAAAAGAGTGTTAGAGAAAAAATTGAGTCAGTCAACAAAAAAGAAAGGCATGTATTGTGGAATCTGCCTTTTGTGAAAAAGGTTATTTTGCATCTCTAGAGAGAAACTTCATTGCCTTTAAAATACAGAGTTTTTTGTCTGTTCTGTAGCAGACCTTTTTCTGGTCAATCAAGTTTTAAAAAAATTCAGAAATAAAAACATGATTTATGCTCATCAATATGTTCAGCAATCCAAGTTACCTTCCGGATGCAAGCTCCTTTTTCACAACATAGTCTATCAATATACATAATATTGCTAGATTTACTATTAGAGCTGTTATAATGACAATTTCACTAAATCGAAGCTTAATTTTCTTTCTTTTCACACTTGTTTGATCCAATTTTTGACAGTGTGAATAGTGCTATCTTCTAACCATGAAATCTCAAAAAGGGAAAATTTATATCTCAACACAAATTTTTTATCAGTCTGAACTAAGCTTCATGGATGGATGGAAATAAACTTTTTTTTTTGATTGAAAGCTCAAATCTAACGCAATGAATATTTTGTTTACTTTAGGAATGAAACTTAAACGCAAGGATTGAAATTTGATGGCAGCCATAATGAGGAAGGAAAATCCTCCCTTTGAAGAGAATTCTGCAATGGCGCTGTTGTAGGAGCAGCAGAAGAAAGTTAGTTCCTACAAAAAAGTAACCTCAATGAAATGGCTAGCCTGGGAATCCAAGCTCATAATTTTAGAAAAAACAAAAAATACCTCACCTCACAAAGTTCTAAAATTATAGAGCTTGGTGCAGGTAGATTAGTCTGACACAATGTTATAAACAGTCTGTGTATGAACCCTTGTTGACAGACTTTCTGAACTTTGGAAACCCAGGCAAACGCACATAATCAGCTTACCATAAAAACTCTTTCACAAGCTCTAAAGACTTTCAAAACTACTAAAAACTACATCAAAACATCAGCCACATGTATTTAGACTTCCAGCCAACAGCCATTTTGTTTTGAAATGAGTCTATGTTTTCATTTTCATTTGTTTTCCTTTTTTCTGCAGAGTCAGCTTTTTCCATAAATTATGCGTGCGCATCGAAAATATCAAAATGCGCGCGAAAGTACTGCTAAGTAATACGCCAAAAGCTGGCCAATCAGGCCGAACCTGCATTGCAGGGAAAAATCTCCCTGCAGGCGAGTTACCTGCACCAAGCGTTAAACCAGCAGCAAAAATATCATAAAATAGACTGTGAAAAAAGTTTAACGCTTAGATTCCCAGGCTATGAAATGGCATCCTGTAATCATTAGATGGTGTCTCAGCATCTACTTAAAATCTCCTGGTAACTAAAAATTTAAACTCAAAGAGTCTTTGAAAAAAAAGTTTTTGAGCATAGGTATCCAGTGATTCTTTGGTCAAAAATTTAGTCATAACCCGTAACTTCCACTGCGTAAAAGACATCAGATTACTGAGTTGAACTATACAGGGGAAACTTAGTTATCCTTAGTTGTCCCGCCTAATTTTTGTCAACTGTTGACAGTGCGCGGTCAACCGTGGTCAACTGGTTGTCCGACTGTGGCAACTTTGTATTCCTTATTGACATTTTTCGTTACAGGGAAAACAGCTATCCTGTCAAGGTCAACTAAGTTTTACATGTACGGAATAACTAGGTTGTCCTTCGATTACTCGGGCAACAGTTATCCTGTCAAAGTCAACTAAGTTTTACATGTACGGAATAACTAGGTTGTCCTTCGATTACCCGGGCAACAGTTATCCTGTCAAAGTCTCAACTAAGTTTTATATGTAATTTTATATGGTACTTAATAACTAGGTTGTCCTTCGATTGTGGAAAGCTCACTGACCTGTGTTACCCAATAAAAATGCACCAGTTAGAGATTGAGAATCTAAAAATGTTTGTCTTACAACAAAACAAAGGCGCACAAATGACTCTAAAGATTTGGTGGTGCAGAAGAAAAACAAGTTGAACATGATTTGACTTACCTGAAACTTTCTGAAAGCTTGCTTAGGGAACCATGATAAGAAAAAGTCTAATTGCCATACTAATAATGTCTAACGTTTTTTGTTTGACATTGTCAAAGAAAGATTCTTGTCCTATTTTATGAGAGGGACCCAGTCTCCCAGGCCGAAAAATATAATTTTGTATTAAAATGAAAACATCCTATTGATATTCTCTCCAAGAAGGATAAAAAATATCCAATTTCAACCGAAACCCATCGAACTTTAGTAGTGATAAATTTTTGCCGTATCGAATAAGATCACGTCATATAAACGACTCCAGTCTAATCGAACTTCGGCTCTCAAGACAAATATTTGATTGATTTTAACAAAATGTGCTTATAAAAAACATATTTTTAAAGATGAAATTTTCGACTTAGACAATAATTTGTTTGTTTTTAAAACAAGTACTTAATAAAAACATCTAAAATTATAAACTTTAATTTGAAGAGAAATACCCCCTAGATAATCACCAAATTATCAAAGATACTATCAAATTTGGATTTTCTAGACAATAATTTCTTTCGACAGCATGTTCTTATAAAAAGTTGAATTTATGTGTGTCTGCTGGAAAATATCGTAATGATATTGAAAAAAGGTAATTTCCCGGTAAGGGAATTCCCCTAAAAGTTAAAAAAACATCATTTTAAGCCGAATAGAATTTTTCTGGGAAAAACCTTTCCGGCCATATTTTAGAAGACCTTATCCTCTAATGTAAAGTAAAAAATCAGGAAAATTAATGAAGCAATTTTGCATAAAGCCCTATTTTAGGCCATTTTTGACCCAAATAATGACAATTCTTTTCTTCAAAATTGGTCTCCGTCACATTTTGGACATTACCATTTTGTGTTTTTGTGCCAAAAATGGAAAGAATCTAAAAGTCATTAAATACATTCTATAGTCAATATAACAAGTACGATTTCCATTTTCAGTTGATATCTTTAGGATATTTCAATAATAAAATAGATAATCTAAAAAAAATTGTTATGTTCTAAAATTAAGAAGGTTTACAATAAAAAAAGCAATATTTTTCAAAAAATATTTAATTTTTGCGGGACTTATTTTCGCGAGGACGGAAATTGTAAATTTTCGGGAGGATTAAATTTCGCGAGTTTCGCGAGAAGTGGGCATTTTTCGAAAAATTAAAAGAAGACTAAAAGATCGAACAGTAGACCAATAAAAAACTTCGAAACAGTTGAGATTTTGTTAAAAAATAGAAACTGTAGAGCTCTTTTCAAACACAAATAATGAAGAATAAAGTGTATTTAGATATGTTTTGTTTCTAAAGATGTCGTAGGGGAGGGCAAATACTCAGTGAGAATAACGAAGCAAAAACTTAACTTTCGCAAATTTCGCGAATCCAAAGGTTTTTAANCCTTAGAAGTCCGGAAGCCATACCCTTCTCCCCCAGGCTGCCTTTTTTCGACGAATCGCATGTCATGTCTATTATTTCACTCCGCTTATCTTGACATCAAAGTTTTCCTAAACATCAAGAACTACGGCAAATATAACACGAGCGAAGCGAGAAAAAAATCTAATTGCAGAGCCGTCTCGGACGTCGCTGGTTGCCGTTATGGTGTAATATGGGAATGACGCCCTTTCTGTTTTCTGATCATTTTTGCTACAAAAATCTTTTTCAAAATATGGTTAAAAGATACGTCACCCGGGAGGGATAGAGTCAACCTTTGATTTCATCGTGTTGAAGCCACCTTCCCAACATCTCAAAGGATTTTAAATGCGTTCAGCAAACAGCTAAACCGTCGTGCGACGCCGGGTACCGGCTAGTTTGATGTTAATCATTAGGTAGGTCCATTCAGCATTTTGCATGTTAACTTTTCTATTATTTAATTTTCTCATTTCAACTTCTTGTACAGTCTTGTATACTTCTTTGTGAACATAAAAAGTGATACCGTCGAAGAGTGATACATTGCACTTCTATGCCATACTTATTTCCTTTCTTTTACTCACACAATTCTGGTCATCAGATTGAATCTCATGTTTACAAATTGTCCAAACAAAATCCAAACATAACACAAATTGTGGACTGGAAACAAAATATTTTTTTAGGGTAGGCCTAAGGTTTAATAATATGAAATTAGCCTTTTAAATCTTAAATCAGCATTTTAACAAAATTTGCCTCGCCTCTTTTTTTTAATTTTCTAGTGCATTTATTATCTTCATATAAAGTAGGTTTCAGTTTTAAACAAAGTTTTTATAATATTATGGTATGTTGCTAGTAAAACTGGCTACAGCTGCTACTAAAAATATACCATTTACAGAATACTATGTACTTAGCCTTCCTCTTTATTCTTTTTAGAGCAAAGTTAGAGCTATATATGTTTCTTTGGAGCAAAAGTGGAAATATTCGGATGAGGATGATAGGTAAGAAAAGTATTTCTTTTTGGATATTAATACTCATGAAAATAGATACCGCAATTATTTTTTATATGATACAATTGAATACCTTAACGGAACTTTTTTGCCAATGTAAATTTTTTGCCATTCGCTAAATTCGCTAACTTTTTTTAATTTGCTCTTAAAAGGTGATTTTTGATGTTTTTACGTCATTTAAAGGTTAATTTTTTCGTCCATCTGCCAAATTAAATTCTTTCTGGCAAACTGCTAAAATTTATTTTTGCTATTTCTGGACCTTCAAATAGTGTAGTTCTACAATTTTAAGGATTAAAAGTTTCACATGTTTTGTTGTTACTATTATTTATTTTTTTACTTTACGTCTGCAGATTTGACAATGATTACAACAAAACTGTTACTCAGCGGCTCATTGACATTGTTAAAGAAGGAGGAGATTTGAATTCGGAAAAGTCCATTAGATGTATGTACTTTCAATTACAATAACTATTTCAATATACAAGAATAAAACTTCAAAATAAGAGTAATGAGAAGGAAGTTATTTTTTGAAAAGAACTGAACATTTCTCTTTGACAAAGATATTCAATGATAAGATACTAGATACTAAAAAAAACTTTCACTGTTCACTCTCATTTTTCTCCAGATGCTGCAGCAACCCATTATTCAACAAAGAGGCGGACGTATAATGAATCTGTCAATTTATCGCCAACTAAATTTTCAAAGAGGATGGAATCGAAGAGAACCAGTGCAAGAAGACAAAAAGTAAGTTTACATGAACACTTGTTTCCTTTTTCTTAAAATGGTTGGGATTTGTAATTGTAATGAATTTCTGTGGGCCTACTAGTAATATCCCTTATTCTGAACCACCCAAAGGACTGAGCTAGTTCTAAATGCTTAAAACCCTTGTGGGACAACACAGTGTTTTTTAAGTTTGAATGAACAGGCCTCCCAGACAGCATAAAACTATTTCCCTGCAATGAGGGGGAAAATAAAAAAAATATTCCTGCAACTTTCCCTGGTGTGTCATAATAGGTATTTTGGGAATCAGGAGCTATAAAATTCTTCATTTTTAATTATTTTCTGGACGGTACATGATCAAATATTTTTGATTTTATAGGATTACTAAATAAAATTGACATAAAATAGCATAAAATATCATAAAATAATTTGGAAATTTTGGCGGAGAGGCCTACATGAACATTTCTTTCCTTTTTGTTAAAATGGTTGGGATTTGTAATTGTAATGAAGTTTTTCCTCTCAGAGCACTAATTCAATTCAATTTTAATAATGACCTATTTTTTTTTTAGCTACTCAACAAACAGAAAGTGGCAGCAACTGCTATTGCAGATAATCTAACAGAGGAGGAGAGGGATATAATCAACAAACTGTTGCCAGAATGCATGACTGATGAGGAGAAAGAAGATGCGGGTGAAGGTGAAGAAGTATATAAGACTCGACCTGTGCCGTGGCTGATAGATGAAGTGGTCGCTGTGAAAAGAGAATTGGACGAGTATTGTAATCAAAAAAAGAACTCATTGAAGCGCGCAAGAATTCCGGGGCCGCCAACCGAAAGACGGCCGTCGCACAAAGTGCCACGAGAATTTTTAATCGACTAATTTTTCCTTTTTATTTATTATTTTTATATTTATTTTTCTACTAACATTTTGTAAAAATATATAACCTACAAGCTGTATAATATTTTCTAAAGAATTTTTAATGGACTAATTTTTATTTATTATTTTAATATTTATTTTTCTACTAATATTTGTAAAAATATTTAACATACAATCTGTATAATACTTTAAGTAATTCAAGAAATGAACTATTACTAAAATTGACAAACTGACTAAATTTTATCTCAGTGTCCTACTCTAATGATTATCAAAGTAAAGTTGCATTCAACGAGAAAAATCCAGGATAGCATCCCAATTATCCTATGTTCGATTGTTTAGCATAAACTGGAACACTAGGTAGTACACCTGAAATGCTTTATTCTTATAAAAAAAATTCCGTAGACTCGACCAATCCATTTCCTCGTTGTATCTGGTTGTCCTGCCCACTAAAACACGGTTGAGCATAGTTGACCTGAGTTATCCTGTTTCATCACTCGAAACGAGAGAAAGTTGTATATAGTTGACCTAATCTGTTTTCTAGTTATAACATGGTTGTCTCGCTTGGATTCCTAAGTTATCCGTGGTAGGATAACTGTTTTCTATTGTTAAAACATGGTTGTCCCGCTTGGATTCTTTAGTTGTACGGATGTGATTCCGAAGTTATCCATGGTTCGATAACTATGGCACAACAAGAGTCCGATTTACGAGGTTGAACAGCTTGTGTCCAACTTGGTTGCGCGCCCTGTATTACCGTGTAATTCCTAGAGTATCCTTAAGATAACAGCGCGTATTCCAATGACTTTTACGCAGTGGTTTCCAAAGTTCAGAAAGTCTGTCAACAAGGGTTCAGACTGTTTATAACATTCTGTGTCAGACTAATCTTCCTGCACCAAGCTCTATAATCTTAGAACTTTGTGAGGTGAGGTATTTTTTGTTTTTTCTAAGATTATGAGCTTGGATTTCCAGGCTAGAATAAGCAGTATCAAAACTTGAAGTATGACGTCAACGATGACAATGAGAATGATATGGATAGTTCATATTCTCAATTTGAAATAACATCTCAACAACGCTCTTCTATTGAATCACCACGACAGCAACGTCCACAAAAACAAAGCATGGAATTTGAATCTTCTTCTTTGATAACTTGCGAACAACAAATGGAAGAAGAAGAAGAACGCACCGTGAAAGAAACTGTTGATCATTTAAACAATGATGAAAGATTTGATTACTCTTCCAGGGACTCATTTGTTTTGAGTGGATTAAATTTGAAATCCTCGGAAGTTGTACCTGATGAAATCAACATTGATAGTAATAAATCCATTTTGGCTGAATGTGAGCCAGCTTTAGTTGAATTTGACGGTGAATGTGAAGAAAATAAACTTGATAATGATGGAGAGACAGTATATTCCTCTTCTGGAGACACACCAATAATGATGGTGGAATTGAAAAAGGAAAACAGTGAAGATGCTTTCATAACAAAAATCATAAATGCTGCTGGCTTTTGAAATCTCGGCAGTCATAATGCGCGGTCATTTTTCAAGATTTCCGGGTTTGTGTATTCAGCGCATTCGACCCCGTCCGTCTTCCATTGTGCCCGTTATTTTTTTCATTAGCCTACGGCACTAAGGACCAGGCCGACCATCCGGCCGAAATTGGTGAATTGTCTGCGTGGTCAGTAAATTGTAAAACCTTCAAAATCTTGAAGTTGGTGAAGAAACGGCGGCTGGCTGAATTTTGATACAAAATATGTCATCAAAAAGCCTTTGATATCTTGGCAATCTGTGAAAAATGAACTGGAAAACAGCATCAAAGTACTTACTGGATGATAAATAAAAAGGTTGGTTGAAATAATTTTCTGGATTTTTGTTTAGTTCAAGGGTAATTTCAATCATAAATCAGACTTATTTTTTCGCCTGTTCGACTTTGAAAAAATATTAACTGTCTTTACCCTTCGACTGAAAGCTTTTCCTTGCTTTCCTCAGGTGAATAACTCTATGCTACCTCTATAGACTAAAGCTGTTCCAATTGTTCTTGTTCATGCAAAGTTTGAGACTGTAGATAATATTTGATGTCTAACGATAAGGCGAAGGGGATAAAATAAACTGGTTTACCCTCATACTTCAAAAAATTCTTGATTTAACCTTTGATTGTTGATAAATGCAGTTAAAATGTAGTTAATAAAATGTACTAATGTACCAACTATGTTTTTTTCTGGGAGTGCACTGAAACTGAAAGCAGAATTTTATAGCGGTGTAAGAACCGTACCCATTTAAAATTTGAATTGTTTTGGATAGACTGGCATTGAAAAAAAAGAAAAAAATAGTTTTTTTTAAGAACACATTTTCATGTGGGTGTTTGAGACTTCAAACATGTTCATTAGCTCCCTTTTCCTTACGTATGATGTCCATTAAATACGCTTGATGATGTCCAACACGATTACGTTCAATTTTCATCGATTAAGCTTGATGACATCCATCGATTACGTTTGATGTCCATCAATTTTGATGATGTCCACACGGTCGTAATCGATAAAATTGATACAACTAATCGATCGAACAGATATCAAACATAAAATCTATAATCGATAGCTAAAATCGAGGTAAAAAATTGTGATTAGAGATTTGATGGATATCAATGAAAAATCGATTAATGTCGATTATATGTTGATTAATATCAATTACTGTACCTTGCAGTAGCGACTAATATCGATTATTCATTGATTGTATATCGATGAACTATTGATCAATATCAATTACCTTAAAGTATCGATGGTATCAATTGATAATCAATAAAAAACATCTATTGATTATTAATTGGTAATAATTGATTTGGAGAATGCGACCGTCTTTTGAATAACTAATTAGTCCTTAATTATTACTTAAAGGGGACGTCAGCTTTAGGATATCATTTTTACCATTTTTTTTAGAGAAGATAAAATAAAAATCTTTTTTTTGGCTAAGTTATTCAAATTTTTATTTTTATTGTTTTGATTTTACGATGGAGAAAATAAACGAAGGAGAGTAAATTTGTGACGTAGATATTGCGTTTCTGTTTCCCCTTCTCTTTCTTTTAATAACAAATTTTTCCGAATAACTCACAAATATCTGCTCCTTTTCGCCAGCGATTTTTAGAACAGAGATCCTCTCTTTTCCAAGGCACTAATTCTATATTAAGAACAGATCATATAAAAATAACAAGATAGATCTTTGAATGAGTCACGTGCTCACTTTCACTTTCACTTTCGTTTTCGTTTTCGTTTTCGTCTTTTTGATTAGAGCACATTTTTTGACACTTTTCAAACCACTTTCACCTTTGATTTCAATAAGAAGTGGCCAAAAATAAAGAAAAATGGTATAAAATAGGTAAAAAATCAAACACTCGGTCTCTTTTCTTTTCTTTCTTATATTTTCGTTCTTTTTCAACTTGAGCCCTCCAAACATCATACGGCAAACTTGCAGGGTCGTTAGGGCAATATTTGCGTCCATAATATCTTTTATGGCCATCGTCAACGATTGGTTTGTTGTATTTTGAGCACAAGTAGGTCTTTCTTTCGCTGGCCAGTGCTGGGTCTTTTCCTTTTGCTAGCTACCTGTAGTACGTTGTTTTGGATAGTCCAACAGGTTTTCCATGAGATGGTGGTGGGGGTAATCCTAGACCGGCTGGATGGATGACAGACTGTGGAACTGGCTTTGGTGGCATGTAAGGGTAGGGTTCTGCAGGTTTTGGTTTGAGTGGGATGTATTGAAAAGGAGAAATGGGTTGGTTGATGGGATGGTTGACAAAAAGTTGTTGGAAGAACATTTAGCATTCCCCCTGGCTGAGAATTGAACTCAGCTTAAACTACCTAGCAGGGGGTTTTGTTGTTGTTGTTTGTCGAAAGATATAGAAAATAAGAAAAAGGAGAGAAAAACAGTGTTCAAAAGAGGTCACGTGATCAAAAAAGGTCACGTGACCATTCTAAAATTTACTAAGTATTTTCACTGAGAGGCCATTTTTTGACATTGAATTATTTCACTTTCGTTTTCGTTTTTTATGTAATATCTATAAAATCTGATAAAAAATGTGTCTGAAATAAAAAACTAAGCTATTTACAGTTAAAAGTAAAGATCCTAACATACATTAAATTTGACATAAATAAACTGTACAATTACAAAACACTACATAAAGAAACAGTTACGAAAAATGAAGTACTGCTGAAAAAATACCAATCAAAAACACAACATTAAGTAATACCATTAAAAATGTTCCAAGACAATCAGGACACTTACAAGGAGAGGAAGGAGGACGAAAATGCACATTTTCATTATCAACAATAGGAACGGCAGCAACATAAACGACAACAGGAACAACAACAGGAACAACGTCAGGAATAGGAGGAGGAAGAAAAGCAGGAACATCTAAAAGAATATCAGGCAGGACGACAGCAGGGACAACATCAGGATCGGGAGGCAGAGCATCAGGAACGAGAGGAAGGACACGAGGAGCAGGAGGAATAAACAGGACCACAGGATCAGACATATTTAGGTAGCCCTGGGAACATTACGTGGTATGAAGTTTTTTTAATTATCTGTAAAATTAAAAATAATATAGAAATACAAGATTTAGAAGAAAGTCACGTTATCACTTTCACTTTCGTTTTCTCTACATTTTACTAAGCGTGTTTTTGACACTTTCAAATTCACTTTCACGTTTATTTTATCCATGAATGAAAAGAAATGGACATAAATATATGGTTAGAAAGTGATCAAAAGTCACGTGACCAGCCGTTAAATTTACTAAGCCTTTTGGCTGAGAGCTCATTTTTTGACACTTTCCAGTTGAAGGCAGAACAAAGAATCAACGAATTTAGAGGATATCTTCCTGAAAATATATAAAAAGACTGTTTACAACATCAAAAAATACTTTATAAAAATGTAAAAAAATATCAACAATTTAAAAAATTTCCAACCAGCAAAGAAACCAACAAACATTGAAACAAGGCGATTTATAATGAACACCAAACCAGCCAAAACACAGACATCAACAAAATGCACAACACAAGAATTAAACCACAACACTTCCTACATCCACATTCCACATCCAACCCAGCAGCATCTATTACATCATCATCATCTTCCTTGAAATCGAGGGTAACAGTATGTTGATCCATTTTTATTGTCTTTTAGTTTTTTAGTTTGTTATCTGTAGAAAGGAATTAAACGGACATATAGTTAGTGTATTTTTCAAGTGATCAGACCTGAAAATTACTAAGTCTTTTGGATGAGAGGTCACTTTATGACAATTTCAGATCAAAGCAGAAAGGAAGAAAAACAAGCAAGAGAGTATTCTTTTGTTTGATAAACTATGTACAAGATAAAAAGGTAAGATTAGGTACATTTAAAAACTTTAAGATGAAATATATCTAGTTGATAAAAAGAATCTTTGAATGAGTCACGTGCTCACTTTCACTTTCACTTTCGTTTTCGTTTTCTAAAAAATTAGCTAAGTCTTTTTGATTAGAGCACATTTTTTGACACTTTTCAAACCACTTTCACCTTCGATTTCAATAAGAAGTGGCCAAAAATAAAGAAAAATGGTATAAAATAGGTAAAAAATCAAACACTCGGTCTCTTTTCTTTTCTTTCTTATCTTTTCGTTCTTCTTCAACTTGAGCCCTCCAAACATCATACGGCAAACTTGCAGGGTCGTTAGGGCAATATTTGCGTCCATAATATCTTTTATGGCTATCGTCAACGATTGGTTTGTTGCATTTTGAGCACGAGTAGGTCTTTCTTTCGCTGGCCAGTGCTGGGTCTTTTCCTTTTGCTAGCTACCTGAAGTACGTTGTTTTGGGTAGTCCAACAGGTTTTCCATGAGATGGTGGTGGGGGTAATCTTAGACCGGCTGGATGGATGACAGACTGTGGAACTGGCTTTGGTGGCATGTAAGGGTAGGGTTCTGCAGGTTTTGGTTTGAGTGGGATGTATTGAAAAGGAGAAATGGGTTGGTTGATGGGATGGTTGACAGAAAGTTGTTGGATGAACATTTAGCATTTCCCCTGGCTGAGAATTGAACTCAGCTTAAACTACCTAGCAGGGGGATTTGTTGTTGTTGTTTGTCGAAAGATCTAGAAAATAAGAAAAAGGAGAGAAAAGCAGTGCTCAAAAGAGGTCACGTGACCATTCTAAAAATTACTAATAAGTCTTTTGGCTGAGAGCAACTTTTTGACCCTTTCAAATTCACTTTCACTTTCGTTTTCTATAAATTTACTAGGTCTTTTCCTATTCTGGCCTTTAAGAAACTTCATTAAATGTCTATTGGAGTAATTTTAGAGGAAATCCTCCTTATAAACACAAAATATACAAAACTAATTATAATATCTAATAGCTAAAAATCTACAAAACTATAAAAACTGTTAAAAACAGTAAAAACATCAACATTTACTAATACAATCTGAAATATACTTTATAAGAATGGCTGTAAAAAAATATAAACAATTAAAAAAACCAACAAGCAAAACAAAAAAGCGACACAAATCAATGGAGATGGAGATGCCACACCAACAAGTAAACAGCAACAATCAATACAATAATGACGAACAACAACCACAACAACACTGTACAAATCTTTCTTAGGGACATTAAGTCCATTTCAGCCGCCTGCCTCTCATAATCCACATTTACTTCAACTGCTGGTTCCATTTTTTTATTTGTTTTTTTAGATATCTTCTGTAAAAGAAAAGAAATGAATATATATATATATAAATATATATGGTTAGAAAATTGGTCACGTGACCATTCTGAAAATTACTAAGTCTTTTGACTGAGGGGTCTTTTTTGAAGGATGAGAGAAATTGAGAGACAGTTCATTTCCATGTTTTTCATAAATTATGTACAAGAACATAAATTATGTACAAGATAAAACCTAGAAATGTGTATCTTTAAAAAGTCCATGATAAAATATCCTACTATATGAACAGAAGAATGTAAAACAAAAGAATGTAAATGCTAAAACAAAAGAATGTTAAACAAAAGAAGGTAATATGCTTCTTCGAATAGGTCACGTGATCACTTTCATTTTCGTTTTCAAGATATCAGAAATTTACTAAGTCTTTTCACTGAGAGCACATTTTCTGACAGTTTGCAATCCACTTTCACTTTCGATTCAGACTATGCACATTTATAAAGTTAAGTAAAAGTACCCTAACTAAATATGTCTACTATCAACATAAGAATGTAAAACAAAAGAGTGTAAAACAAAAGAATGTAAAACAAAAGAATGTAAAACAAAAGAATGTTTAAAACCCAAGAATGTTTAAAACAAAAGAATGTTTAAAACAAAAGAATGTATATGCTAAAACAAAAGAATGCAAAACAAAAGAATGTTTATTTTTGATGCCATCGTCAACTGGTGCTTTATTTAAAACACCAGTGACTTCAGATAATAGAATTGGATGGTCAACAACATATCTAGTTAGATTGGAAGAAAAGCGATAATAGATAGAATTATGTTCTCTAAGATGGAATTGAGAAGTTTTAAACCAATGGTCTACAAGATATTTATGTCTATTATCTTTAGATTCATTTGGTTGGAAGATAGTCTTTTGTCTATCACAAAATGCATTAGCAATCTCTTGGTTGTCTTTAACTAAAGTCCCATCATCTTTTTTGAATATTTTTGGAGTTTTAAATTTAGAGGTAGTTTTTTTGGTTAATCCTATTCTTTATGGTGTCGAACCTTTTATCAAGAATGATCTTATTTTCTTTGTTCAAACTATTGTTTTTTGTTCTTAAAAATATAGAATTTTTGTTTTTTCTCAAAAGATTGATGACTTTTTTTCTTTCTTTGATCAGTTTTCTTGCTTTGATAGATAAACCTTGGTTATTGGTGGTGATTAGTTTTCTAGGAACTTTGGATTCAATTGCTTTAAGCAAGGAGATTAAATTAGATGTTTTGTCTTCTACTTGCTGAACACCAAATACTTTTTCATTAGAGAAGTTATTAAGAATGTTTGAAACAGAATTGAGATTAAGTTTGTGATAAAGTTTAATATATTTAGTCTTTTTACAAGAAGCTAAAGGATCGAAAACAGAGAAAGTAACTGGGAGATGAAATGTCTTCTATTTGAAAAAATCTATCTTGGGAGGTGACAATTTGTTGAAAGACCTCCTTGTATTCTCCTTTTTTGTTTTTATAATTCGGTGGCATATTGTATGTTTCCAGATGTTTATTGTCAAAAAGTTCTCTTAAGTCTAAGCCCCTTGTGTTATCTTTTATACTACCCCAAGAAGAATGTTTGGCATGGAAGACACCAACAATGATTGAATTAGGTGGAAAAAGAAGTTTAATTAAGTCTAGATCTACAGTAAAGGAAGGTGGAAAATAGTAACAGAAAAGATTGAAGGATTGTTTCATATTTCTAGAGTCAGGAAAGATGGAGATGGAGATAATTTCATGTTTACAAATTTGATATTTTCTAGTAAAATCAGTTATTATGTCATCTCTGATTAGGATTGCTGTACCACCCCCCTCCATAGGATTTTAAAGTTCGTCTATTAATTCTGTTATTCATAATTGAAGTATACTTAGGAATAGAAATGGATTCCTTCTTTACGAGTCTTGTTTCGTTAACAGGTGGGTTTTGAGAACATAATAAAGAAGTATTTTGAAGGTCAGTAAACTTATTGGTAAATCCCGGTTTATCAAGAGGTCCTAAGTGTCTAGAAGAAATACTGAGAAGATGGAAACAAATATTCATAAAGTCTGACATATGTCCTTGTTCCATAGCATAGAGGCACTCAAAAAGAATTAAGATGAGTGAGGTATTACTAACATGATTTTTTGAGAAGGAAGCTAATTCAGAAGATAGTTCTTCAGATCATTCTGTTTTGGAGACAAAGGATTCTTTAATAACATTTACAGAGGATTCTAGAGATTCAATTCTTGGATGAAGATTAGAGATTCTTGGATTTTTTTTTCAGAGATTTTTCTAAATTTCCAATTCTATTGTTTAATTTTTCGCTGTTTTCTATAATCTTACAAAGATTTGAGTTTATTTCAGATAAATTATTTTCAACTTTAGATTCCAAAAAGGCAGATTTTTTCTCAAACTCAACAACTTGAGCATACGATTTTTCAAAAGACTGACAGGTTTTTAACGTCAGAAACAGATTGAGAGATGGTATTGATTTTTTTAATTTTTTGTCTATCATTTCTGGTAATGGAGGCTTTATCAGAGAGTTTTTTGTAGACTTCACAACCTTTATAGAATGCAGAATGACCTTTTCCACAATTCACACAACTTTTAACAGAGCATTTTCTCGAACAATTTTCCTTTCCACACCAACTACAGAACTGGTTTTTGGATTTGCAAGCAGAAAAGACATGACCAAACTTAAAACATTTCTTGCATTGGGTTATATAGTTTTCTACAGGATCATATAATCTAACATGGTGTTTTCTAATAAGATTATTGATTTTCGTGATAAAAGAGAATTCTTCAGATATATCACCTTTGACAACTTCAAATACAACTAGATTTCCTTCCTTCCTTAGGTTAAAAACCCTTGGAACTCCATGATGTTCAAGATTTTCATATACTTTTTCCAGAGAAATAGGTGGGATATTGGAGTCTTTGGCAGTTTTATTTACACAGTAACTGTAAGCTTCTTTAGCAGAAAGTAGTTTAAAGTTAATTATATAGAGAGTTCATAGTTTCGATGTTTTTCAAAAGAATGTTCATGTAAAATTATTTTAAGTTTTTTCTTTTTATTAGAAGAATCAAATGTGGGATCACCACATACAACAGAATTTGACCAAGGTTGAGACGAAGAACTACTAGATTCAAAACCAGTTACCATTTCTATACCTTTTTCATTAAAAACAGGATCAGATTCAGGCTGCACAACACTTTCTTTTGGAGAAGAAGTAGGTACTTGTTCCAGAAAATGGACTTTCATTTTTTTTCTACGCATGAAGTCATCCTTAAGTTCATTAATGTTTCTTGAAATATCTTCTAGAGGAGAAGGAGGATCTATTTTTCTACTAGACATGATAACAAAGTACACTAGGCCCAATGTACTTTGGGGCCGAGGCCCCTCTAGTATATGATTCCGCTTTCACACTGAAGTGATTAACGCGTTGGTAAAATAAATTATTGCAAAATGAAATGTTCGGTTTTATGCTGTTGAACAGAAACCGAAACCATATAAACAAACAGAAAATGTTCCGTTTCATGCTGTAGAACAGAAACCGAAACCTGTCTTCGGCTTTGTGCTGTCGAACAGAAACCGAAACCGTATAAACGACGTTTTTCCGCAATGTTCTATTGTCCGCAATAAACGTTTGTCCGCACTAACGATTGTCCGCACAAGAATTGAAATCTGAACTCAGAGAGATGTTGATCCCTCGAAGGTCAGATGTCATTTGAAATTTTGATGAAATTTTGGATCCAAACCTTTGGCTAAGTACCGATAATACGTCAACTTGGGCAAACCAATTGGCTTTCCGTTGGCTGCTGCTGGGGGTGATCGTTGTCTTGATGGATGAATTACATAGGTCGGTGCAGGTTTCGGTGGCATGTAAGGGTAAGGCCCAACAGGCTTTGGCTTGATGGGGAAGTAGAAATGTTGCTGAGATGGTGATTGCATCAGCATCGACGGTTGAGGAAACTGCATCAGCATGTGGGGTGGTAATTGAAGAGATCCAAATGGTAGTTGCTGTTGTTGTGGTGGTAAAATTGTTGTTGATTGGGGCGGTGTTGGCGTTTGTAGCTGTGTCGGCTCTGGCAATGTTGTTTTGGATTTCGGTATTTGTGGTAATGCAGGTGGCGAAGGGTCTGGCTGAAAATATGTTATTGTGGTGTTCAGGGCTTGTGTTGATTTTCTCTATATATGTTGTCCACGGAATCCTTTTCCTCTTTATCTTGTCGATCTTGTCTTCTATCTCAGGGAAGGAAACGAGTGGAGCATCGTGCGCCAAGTCAAATCGGTTGAGTCCTATCTTCTTCTTTGTTGTTGTGAAGCTGAGGTGCGATGGTACTGGTCTTCCTTTCATCAACTCTGTCACTTCTTCGACGCGTATTTTGTTTTTAAACCCCTTAGATAAGGTAGTTTGGTTCACGTTGAAGAGGGTGATCGAGGTCCTTTTTTTGAGAGAGCTGCTGTTGAAGACTCTGGCACGTAGATTATTGTAATCTTCCAGGATGACCTTCAGACGAGATGCAAATTTGGCTTTCTTCGTCCCAGGGTCAGTGATTGTCGTAGAAGCATGGTGTCTGCTGCACAACTTCAAAAAAATGGTTTCGACTATCCTGTTTTTGGAGGGTTGAAAAGCAGGACTGCCACCGGTTAGGAAACATCGTCTCATGGCGATCTCTCTTGCAGCAGCATGACCGGACATTCTTTTCTTGCGTTGGAATCGGCTAGAAGCAGGCTTCATCTTGACCAGTTGCCAGACCATTGCTTTCTTGTCAAAATCGTCCAACTGGTTGAAAGATGCATTGATGTTTGCGGCAGTGGAAGGTGGAATGCTGATTCCCTTCTGCGCCAGCAACATTTCGGTGAGGTTATCAACTTTTTCCCATCCGGGTATGCCTCGAGAATCACAAACTTCTTCGTCTGGCTGTGGTTGAGCACCATCCTGACTTTGACTTTGACTTTGACTACTCTGGCTGTCGTCTTCCTCCTCATCATCAGATAATTCCATCACCACCCCAGAGTTCAACCCACTGCTCCTAAAAGACTCTCTCGTTCTTCAAAGGTTCTTCCTCGTTGATACACACAAAGTCGATGCTGTCGTGACAGTTGTAAGTACTCATTGTCAAGCTGCCACCATCTGATTCAAATCCAGAGTCGTTGATGCCGTCGTCAACTTTACTTTCCACAGTGGACATCTTGAAGTTTTGCTGCTTTAAGTACTCCACGCCAAAAAACTCGTTGATTTTAGACGATGGTTTCGGCTTGCCGACAAGTGGATTCCCAAGTATCTGAGTGTGAAGGTCGTCAACTTTGGCGCAGAGCTCTGCATCAAAGGTTCGGAAAGCTGGCACTAGAGGTGAGGATTTCTTGTTTGTCCTCTCCGGAGGGGGGGGGGTACTAGGGTTGCGAGCTGGCAGGGGGTGCCGCCCGACTTTCGACCCTCGGACCCTTACCGGGACAACTTTGAACTTTACGACCCTTAGTGGGACTTAAATTTCATTTTCTTATTTTTCTGACCTGTAGCGGGACTTTGGAAATCCAAAAAAGGTACCCTTTAGGGCAGCACATACCGTGCCCTCTATTTGCCTAAGTACCTCTCCCCGGCGTCATTTGCTATGATGGTGTTTGTTAAACAGTTATTGGGTGTGCAATATCCATAACTTTGTTGAATTTCCTTGTCCAAATTTTCGTTGATTTCTGCCATATTATTGCATTTTCAGCCACTCAAATTGTAAAATTATAGAGTGCTTCAACAGTGTGATATAAGTGAGTTGTATAAATGTTCTTTAAAATGTTTATTCTCATGAAATTGGTTTGCATAATAAAGTGAAACAGAATAAAAATGTTGCATTTTATTTCTTGCTTACTCAAAGGTTGAAGTCCGTCAAACAGCTCAGTGCGCCTGGTAAGAAGTTCTTCAGGTGCTTTACTGTCACCCTGTCACCAAAGACAATCCACTGCATAATTGTTAAAGCGACTTCGATATCTTTAGAATAATCATGATTGAGTACGTAGAAAGAGCTTAGGTAACAAACGAATGCCCAGGAAAGACTGTCTGTCTCAAACAAGACATTTTTGTTAATGACCGTTACTTTGTTGTTTTGTTGGTTGGTATCTATCAACAAAACCGGTATTAACGACTTTGGGGGTTGAAACATTTAGAAAGAGATAGCTAAAACAATACCCAACAACATCCCGTGTTTTCCAAGCTTTATCCAGCAAAAAGAAAAAGTGAAGCAAAATTTTACATTTAAATTTCGTGCGGGTGGATTGAATCTAGCATGTACCAAACCTGCACAACGGGATGGTTCAAATTTCAAAAAGATTCTTCTCTGTGAGGGTTTGTAACGTCGAGGTCATTATTTTGTTTCCAACCCCCAAAACAGGGTTGCTTAGATGGCATCATTCGTTTTTGTTGAATTTGACTAGTTGAAATTGCGTTTTTTCAACCCTATTTTCTTCAAAGGATATTGCCTGCAAAGTAAGTTTTTTGACCGTAAAAAATTTAGTCGGGCCTTAAAAATTTACCTTCTCTCAAAAACTTTGCTGAATACATTGTTCTTTCGGAAAACTATATGTTGTTGCATCCTAAAAAGGTTGTCGCGGAACCCTGAGTTTGCCCCCTACTATTCTTGACATGGAAACTCGTTATATACTATGAATAAAATTCCTTTAAAAAAACTAACCTTCAACAAATATTTTAATAAAACTTCAACCTTTGCCCATGTCAGCTCGGAATATTTTTTTGAAAGATATTGGACACGAAAGGTCCAAAAATGGTGGTTATAGCTTTGGTAGTGAAAAAGCTGATTTTTTTCTTTTTCGTTTTTCATCTTCATTTTTGAAAAGTTTATAAAAAATTTATACGCATAATATTTCACACTTTTTTCATTCTCAGTTTTATCCTTTCTACGCAGGAACGCAAGGGAAGTTTAAAGGAAGTTTTAAAATCTTTGTTTTTTATTACTTCAACCGTTAAAATTTTCTTTCACTTTCTTGTATTATCCTTTACCCAAGGTTTTTTATAAACAAAGTCTTGTGTTGATTGAGTACCTAATTCATACAAATATGATAGTATTCTGATTTAAGAAAAAAGCATGAAAGAAACAAAGAAAATCAAACTAATTTTCTCACTCGGAAAATTTTCCTCAATGAATTTTCAAAGCGTTCACCCGTGATCCGCCAATCATGCTGTTTACAAAGTACCACATCCTTTCCATGAGATATTGCAACAAAGAAGTTAGCCATTTTGCCATTACTGCCTTCCTTTCTACCTTTGGTTGTGATCGATAATCCTTCTATTGGTTGCCATGGAAGAGACTGCGCATGTTTCAGCGTATGGGTTGATTGGCAGTAACAGAAAGCTCTCTTTGAACTAAGGCGATACAGAGTTATAATAATTAAACTTTCATCTCTTAGACTCAAGACCCTTGGTCTCCCAGGGTTGGCTCCTCTTGCACCTCTCAGAATGTATCGCTCACTTGTAGCATGTCGGTAAATGGATCTTTCGGCGTATGGCCTAATTGGACTTGAGTCCCGAGTGGGATTCGACTTTTCAGACAAAGGATTTTCGTCGATTTTGTACTTAACCATAAATCATTCATGTCTATACTTTTTTGGGTTTTCTTTGGAATCGATTCTCTTCCTCTTCTCTCCGTTATTATGCGTTTAAAATAAGTCCATTCTAATTTGCCGGAACCCGATTTCAACGTCATTGTAACACGCCCGGAAAAGTACTATACCGATTTAAATTTTTGGAAATAATTGTCCGTGTTTGTAATACTCTCGGGTACCTAATAGCCGTCCCCCCGCTGATTAACGTATTTTTCAAGGAAGGCAGAGTATTATATGGGAGAGTAAATACATAGTGTATTCCGCCTTCTTCAGAAATATTCGAAAACGTATTTTTTTAAAGAAGGCGGAATACTATCTTAGGGCAGAAGTCCATAGTAGTGTATTCCGCCTTCTTTAGAAATATTCGAAAAAGTATTTTTTTTAAAGAAGGCGGAATACTATGTTAGGGCAGTAAGTCCAAAGTAGTGTATTCTGCCTTCTTTAGAAACATTCGAAAGCCTACTTTTTTAAAGAAGGCGGAATACTATGTTAGGGCAGTAAGTCCATAGTAGTGTATTCCGTCTTCTTTAGAAACATTCGAAAGGGTATTTTTTTAAAGAAGGCGAAATACTATGTTAGGGCAGTAAGTCCATAGTAGTGTATTCCGCCTTCTTTAGAAACATTCGAAGGGGTATCGTCTTACCAGTTCAGCACAGGACAAAACAATTTCTTGATGTAAAGCTCTAAGTAATACACTTGTTCTCATATCGATTTTCATTTTTATTGTTTTCTAATTTTTCTTATTGGTTGAGTCTGAAAAGAAATAAACACAAATTGATATTAGTAAAAATAGTAAAGACAGCCATTGGTTTTCATTGTTTACCTTTTATGCGCACACATTTGTATTGTTATAATTTATACGTAGGACTAAAGGCTAGATAAGATTGTCGATTTCTTTTGTAAGCAAACAATAAGTCAAACATAAAATGTCCCTTGACAAAAATACAGAAGTTCACCACCGTGAATAGTCCAGAATCTTCTCAGACAATCTGTGACTAAATATTGTTGTCCAACTTTGAGAACCGTTTTGCAAGATCTACAATGAGAAACAGTAATAGGGTGCAATTGGAATTTGCTTATTTACGACATTTGTTTAATCCATTTGAAGAGAAAATCTGATGGATCTCGATTTTGGTCTCTGCCAACTTGAACACCCATTGTATGGCATAGTGCAGAATATTCTTTATCCAGATTGATAGCGGGATTCTTTGAGGATGGAATCAATTCCAGTTGTACGGAAATGTGTGCCAGATTCCCATCCATTGATAACAGACGTCAATTGGCAGACGTTCCACAAAGTGCTTGAACAACAGCAGAAAACCAACAATTCCTTTGGTTGTTGAAGATGTCGATTTTGCTTTTTACTTTAATTTCTTCGGTGATGATATCATTTTCAAGAACGAACTTGTGGCCATCAAACACTTCAATGGCGTCAGCTTCAAGACTATTCAGTACAGTTTTCCAATTTTCGATTGGCTCCGTTTTTCTAGCCTGATAATGAAAAAAAGTCAGCTCAACCATGTGTGTTTTGGCATGATTTACAAATAAAGATCTTCACCAATCCAAAAACCTTGCATTTAAACTTAGGCAACGTCCATGATACCGCTTCTTCATGAAGCGAAACAGATAGTAAGCGATACTTCATGATACAGTCGACAGAGATCACCATGAATATATCCCCTAAATTCCGGGAACAGCACCCTTGCAATGTGGTATCTTGAGAGTTGATTGCTTTGTTAGTTACGTCACGAGCGTTTCCAATCTCCTCTCCTCTTCTTCGTTTGTACTTTCTTGATCTTCTGTATCTTTTTGGAACCACCCCGGTGGAGGTCCTATAAATTAACCTGTGTTTGTTCGTCCGTCCGTTCGTCCGTTCGTTTGTCTGTTACCAACTTTTCTCAGGATTTAATCATAGGAATCTTTTGATTTTTGGTACAAAGGTGCAAAATGGTGGTGGCCAAAATGTGACGGAGCCCGATTTTCGAAAAAAAAAATTTTTGGGCCAATTTGGGCCAAAAAACGGCTAAAAAATGGGTTTTTTAGACTTTGTGAAAAATTGGATCATTATTTTTTTCTGAATTTTTGTATGAAAGTAGGGTACCAGATTTTTGCAAAAAAAATTTGTTGGCTCAAAAAACGCATGTTTATCTATAAGAATCACTATTAATAAGCATACATCAATGTTCTTAGTCAAATTACTCAATTTTTTTATGAGATAGATGTGTTTTTTGCTCATGAGGGCTTACTTTTAGAGGATATGTGTGTTTAGACATGACATTTTGGTTGCTTAGCGTGTTTTTAAAGAAAAACTGGCCAAATTCGATATTTTTTTATAAGCACATTATCAATTACTTAGGTATTAGCTTTTCTCGAGATTGGCTTTTTCATTCTTTATGATTTTTTGCACAAAGATGCATAACTTTAAACCCTCAAATATGACGGAGCCCGATTCTAGAAAAAAAATGTTTTTGGGCAAATTTGGGCCAAAAAACGGCTAAAAAAACGGTTTTTTGGACTTTGTGAAATATTGGATCATTTTTTTTTCTCATTTTTTACATGAAAGTAGGTAAAAGATGGCTCAAGCAAATTTTTGTGAAAAAAGAGTTTTTTAGCTCAAAAAACGCATCTTTATTTATAAGAATCACTATTAATAAGCATATATCAATGTTATTAGCCAAATTACTCAATTTTTTAATGAGATGGATGTTTTTTTTTGCTCACGAAGTCTTGAATATGAAAGATTATTTCAAGAGCATGAAATTTTGGTTTCTAAACGTTTTTTTTATAAGAAACAAACGACTAATCTCAATATATCGTCACTATTTGTGTTCTGAATGATTGTTTAACGGGCATGCTCACGTAGATATCAATTATATTTGTTAAATGCATAACCAGGTAGGTCCATAAAAGTATCACTTGTTTTCTTCGACTTTCTGTAGCTACATCCTCTTTTCAAGTTTTGTGTGTTTTTGTTTGCTTTCCTCCTCTACCTAAGTTCTTTGTTTCCCTTTTCGGAGTTTTCTTTAGCACATAACCAAATTTAGCCTTTTTCGATTAGGATGCCTAATTCAAGAGCGCTCCGATCAAAGATTTTGGTTGGTAAAAAGTTGATAAACTTTCTCCAGGGTTTACAAAGCTCAGTGCTTCATACCACGCTGGTTCAACAATGGCATAATGACAGCAGTTTTCATGCATTGGTAAGTGCTACCACTCGCAAAAAGGATTTTTAACAAATTACATCCAATTTAAGAAAAATACTAGCCGTATTGTATAAGGGTTGCGAAGCGATCCAGACTCCACCTCAATTCGCAAGTTGCTAGCAAAATAAATGACTCTCTAAAAATCCCTCTTCTAATAAAGCCGCTATAGAGACAGGGTCGTAAGAGCCTTAATGCCCCAAACACATTACATAATCCACGGCCACAACACCCGCCACTGCCCCGCGCATCGCTCTTTTGTTTTCCTTCTAGTTATTCTAGTGTAAGTGGTGCCTTAATAAAATCGTACGATATTCGTCGAACGATCGAACATTTTTATTCGAATCACGAATCTCCTCTGTCGAAATCATCACAAAACATAAAAATAAAACAAAAACAAAAATGTACAAAGATGGCTTGTTGGTTCTTCGGCAGTTTTGATTTATTTCTTGACAAATTCGACAAATTTGATTACCTCCGTACTTCTTTATCATAGAATATCCACTTGGTTTTGCAAGGTAAGTTTCGTTCACTAAAAGTGCACTCCTCCCGCCCGCGCGACTTGCAAAAACCTCTCATTGATTGACCTTATTTGATACTTGATACTTGCTGTTAAAAGTCAAGGGATGATGAAGATCCTTTCTGTCACCGTTCAAACTATTTTTTTCCATTTAACAGCAAAATAAACATTAAAAACCGAAGAACCACTGCTTAGATTGTTTAGATGCGTGCCGCCCACGCGGCAATTTGATCAACTTCAGATTCTAAGTCCGTGTTTCGGCTTCCGGTAATTTTGTTGCTGTTCACTGCTAGGGTACACCATTTTAAAACGGCATTTTTCGCAGTCCTAGCTACCAAGCCGAGAAAGTTTTCGTGGCTTCAAGCCAAACCATTCAAGGTCATTTTGATAAAATCATCGGTTTGAAGATGTGATTTATATAGCAAATTTTATAGCAAATTTTCGCTTGGGATAGAAGTTAAAGGTACGTGCACAGTATAGCAAAACTGCTTCGCTCATAAATTCGCTTCGCAATAATCTTATCTGTTAATATTTAGAAAATTACGAGACGCAGCCTGGATGATCTTGATGAAACCATTACCGTTCCCATCGATTTGGATGAGCTAAAGACTGTGATCGAATTGATTAAAAATGAAATTTCCAAAACTGTTCAAGGTATACATCGTTCTCTCGCTAAATGTTCAAAATATTCTTTAACAAAAGTCCATCTAAATTTAAATGAAAACTACATATTAATTTT
The DNA here is from genome assembly GCF_902728285.1 of Clytia hemisphaerica. Classification (NCBI taxonomy): domain Eukaryota; kingdom Metazoa; phylum Cnidaria; class Hydrozoa; order Leptothecata; family Clytiidae; genus Clytia; species Clytia hemisphaerica. Next base: position 29,861 of record NW_027103462.1, read on the forward strand.
GCTGTTAGGACACAGTTTATTGTTGGTACCACAGGCTAGGCTTTCTTTGAAATATGACCTGTAGACGCAAACTGTAAAATTCTATTCCCGCTGACTGTCAGGGCCGGCGAATTCAATTTTCGAGTCTTTGGGCCGGTGAAATTCGCCGTTTGCTTGGGTACCTAACACGTCCTCTTCTCTAATTAATTTTTCGAAAATTTTATACCTGGGACATACTTATTCCTAATCTCCCGTTTATTAGTTTATTCGATTATTAGGTTTGTCTCGAATGTTATAACCCTTTTTACAGGTACACTTGCTGAAGGTTCGGAAAAGATCAGCGATAATGATGATAGCAGTGACAGAGACAGTGATGGTGACTCAATTTTGGAGGAAGAAAATACATTTGAGATATTAATACAATAATGACCGGTTAGTGAGGGCTGTACTGAGAAATATTGCCCGAGGTCAAGTAACGACGAGCTTGAACCAATTTTAATTGATAATTAAAATTTAATTTTAAATTACTCAGGGTCTACAAAATGATGTCCTTAGAAATTGGCTGATAAAAAGGTTCTGACTATTGCAATGTAACAATGCAATTTTATTTTTGATGCTTTACTGAAAGGTTTAGCTAAAAGATTCTCAGATCTATATATGCTTTAAATCATCCATGCTCTGATCTTTTTTGGAATTTTTTGTAAGGATTTACCTTTGAGTGAAAGGACTTCATAAACACCATAAAACGTTGCAAGATCTTTTTGTAACGGTAGTGTTCAATTCAATGTATTCAATTTTGTTTTTTCTTTCATTTTTAATGCCTATTTGAAAGATTTTAAGCAATATCTATTATACCCATCCCCTTAAAGAACATCTTTTAGTTTAACTTGATCAATACCAGCTAAAATTTTCTCAAAATGAACGATACTTTCGGCTACCGGTAATTTTTTAGGAATTCTTAAAAATGCCCATCAACTGTAACCATGGAAGTGAAAAATTAATTACTTACTATTTAATATTTCATTCTTATTTCCAATCAATAGGGTTACAAATTAGGTGCTTGTCATGCTAAGGGAGGAATATATGAGCCTGTAACGGTAAACGATTTTAACCAGTTCAGCCCAGTAGCATGCTCAACTCAAAAGAAGAGGAGAATTCTGTCCGAGTCTTCGACCAGTGAATCGGGAGTAAGTTCTAAATTTGACGATGTATTCCCTGATGGAACATTGGGTGTAATGGGTAAACAATGCTTACTTAGCTGAGGGTCTGTGCCGCCAGACACAGGAAAAAAAATTCAAAATCCAAGTTGGTAAAATGGCACATTTCATATAGAAATTTCTTTTTTTTACCAGATAGGAGTTGACCTAGGAAAAGTGTCACAAGGTTCTAGATGGGAAATAAGCAAATTTCCTAATTGAAAATTCCATGTCAAATTAGATTTTTTGGGAGGTAGGAATAAATTTCTCCATGTGAATTCAGCGTTTTTACTAGGTAGGAATGATTGTTTTTTTAACATTTTAACATTTTACTATATGGTTATTTTTTTCGATGCAAAATCTGGATTTTTACCATAAAGTAATAAATTTCTCGGTGTAAAATCTGGACTTTTACCATATAGTAATTATTTTTTTTATATATTTTATATATTTTCTTATGATTTAGATAGATTAAAAGACTTATTACGTATGGTTATAGGTCCATGGTGGAACTCTCGTATTATTTTAGTTAAATTGTAAGATAAAAACCGTTTTAAGAGGTCATCAGTTGAAGATACATGTCGATCCATGAGGTTTTCGGCCGGGACTTCTTCAATAACCTCTCCCGACATTGGGCCATGCTTTTTAGTAACTGCATCCTCAACGGTTTTATAATTTGAAGCTAATATTGAAGGTAATTTGGTGTTATTACCGTAGTGTATTCAGTAGTGTAGTTATTTAGGTTAACATTTATTTACCTTATATATAAAATTTCTGTTTGCTCGTCGTTTATATAGGGGTGGGACGTCCAGATTAGTACGTCATCTGTACGTTATAAAAATGTAAAAGTCGTGTTTTGTCGCGACTAAATTTTCCATTGTTTTATGTTTACTGAAAGTGTTCTAAGTTTTAATTAATGGTTCATTGTTTTTGTTTATTGAAAATTTCCAATTTTTTTTGAATAGCTTGCGCATTTATGTACGTTTCTTTTTATTTGATGATAATGGTAATTACGAAAGAGCCTGAAGGCCATAAGCCGAATTCTAGTTTAGGTGACCTAGGTCATGAAAATTTAATCTTTCGTGACCCAGAGAGAATTTCTTTTGACCTACCGTAGGGGAAATTTCTTTAACCTAGGAGGGAAGTTTCTCTAACCTAAGGTCTTATTGCAAACATCTTGAGCCATTTGTGTCCGAAATTAGAATAAACAAGTAAAAAATAGGATGTTTTCAGTGTTTTGAGGCTTGACTTGAGTGTTTGAGAATACTTTAATACAAAATCCCTATCAGGAAAAGTGTAACCTGATAACAGCTGTTCATAATTTTCTTATGTGCACGGTAAACCTCTGAAGGCACTTGAAAATTATACATCTGAGGAAAATAGTCCTCTCGTGGAAAATCTTACAACAAGAATCTTGTTGTGCACCAGAAAGTCAAAAACTGATACGGCGCCCTATACGTAAACACAATCACGCGACTTTGTTGTCATCCCCAGTCCTTTTAGACGAACGCGGTCCTTACGATTTCGAGATTGCATATTCGTCAGATTGTATGTTTTCACCCATCCCTTTAGAGCTTCAGCGTGGTGGGCAGAAAACAACCACAATTTGATCTCAGGTTAGAAAAGTGAGGATCTCAGGTTGATTTATCATAACATTTTTTTCTAATGTATATCATAATACCAAAATATGATGATGTTATAAAATGCTGGAATAATATTTAAATATAGATTTGTTGTTGAAAATTATTTACAGTTTGGGTGCGTTATATATTATATTACCAGTTAAATGTTAGGGTTGGACTGAAATCAAATCTCGTGAACTTTACATGATGAATATACATGAGGGGAGTATCTTGATCCCTTTCTATTGTTTATTTAACTTAATAATATTTGGTTTGTATCAGTATATCTTTTAGGTTTTTGTGTCTTTTGTATGCTATAAATGGTTTTTTCGAAAAAAACATTTTCAGTGTTGGGTCTTTGTCAATAAGATGCGGCTAGTTCGAAACGCAGGTTCAGGTTTCAGGTTTCAGGTTACAGGTTCAGGTTTCAGGTTACAGGTTAAATCTTTTTGATGGAAATTTCAAAAATAAAATATCCCAACGTGTAGAGTGGAGCTTTGCGGTTTCGACAATATATAAATTATTCTATAATTGTTAGTAGTCATTGAATTATCATACAAAGTAAAATGTCTGTTTTTATTTTGAAACGCGTTCAATTTACAGACTTAATATTCATTTTACATTTTGTTTTCTCGTTTATTCAAAATAAATAGCGAGAAAAGATTACATAATCTAATTACATAACTTTTGCAGATGTGCACGGGGCTTTATGAAGCCCTGTTTCTATGAAAAGTGGAAACTCTTTGTTTTGTTTATTTCAATTATCAAGGGGCGCGGAGAAACCAGACAAAGATTCGAATTTCGAATGTGTTTTTTTCGAATTTGGAATGTTTTTTTTTCGAATTCGATCAGCTCGTCTTGTCGTGCTTTAGTGTGTTGGTGTGTGCAAAAGGTAAAAAAATGTCTGTTTCCTCTGAGCTATTTTTTATACTTTTGGAAACTCTGGAAGAATTTACTGGGACACCTCATAAATTTTTTTTTTAGAAAGGTATATAGTTTATCTCTGTAAATTTTTGCAATCGAAACAAAATACGAAAATAGTGATCTACCTCATACACATTCGATTGTCCATTTTGCCGAATTTTTGACTTCTAGTCCTTAGAATTTTATGGGGAAAACAGCGGTACCGTTATTTTCGAAAGTTTTGGACGGGATAACGGTAATTCTCAGCTTCAGTTGAACTAGAATCCCACTAGAATCTGACAATGTCTGTCTGTGTATATATGTCTATGTCTGTATGTCCGTCCGAAAACTTTGGTCCAGCCTGGAGACTTCAAAAATTGTTCGATTTGGCTGAAATTTTGCACACTTGTTCCTTTGGTGAATCTGACGGTGTTTTTTTTTTTTTTTTTTTTAATCTTGATTTTTGGGGCCTGGGGACGAGTTTTTCGCCAAAACGAGGCTGAAACTTTGGGGCAGCCTGGAGACGTCAAAAATTGTCAGATTTTGCTGAAATTTGGCACACTTGTTCCTTGGTAAAATACCTGGGAGGGCTTTTTCATTTTTCAAAAATTTTGATTTTTGGAGCCTGGGGACAAGTTTTTCGCCAAAACGAGGCTAAAACTTTGGGGCAGCCTACAGGCCTCAATAATGGTCGGACTATTTGGCTGAAATTTGGCACACTTATTCATTGGGTGAATATCTGGGGGCTTACAATTGGGCCTATGAATAATTTGAAGCCACTGAAGTTGAGCCCAGTGCGTTGCGCACGTTCGATTATTTTCAAAAAAATGGCAGGAATGGCGGTACTTTAGGCGTACAAACTTTCGCGAGCAGAAATTTTCGCGAATTTTGGCCCTTTTCGCGAAAGTAAATGTCTTTAAAAATTCTAGGAAGAGCCATTCGCGAAAGTTTATGCTCGCGAAAAATTCTTGAAAAAATAGAAAATCTGTAAAACTTCAAACATTGAATAAAATGTAACTTTTATGGCTCTTTTTAGCCTGCTAAAAGACTAATAAGTCAAAGGACAAATGTTTCAAGCAAACCCAAGAAGTATTTGTCCCTCTAAGCCATTTTTCATGTGAAAATTCTCAATTTTACGTCTTGATTCGCGAAAGTTTATCCTCGCGAAAAATATTTTTACCTTAAATTCGCGAAAGTAAATGTCGTGAATTTCGCGATTTTTTGTCCTTGCCAAAGTTTCTGCTCGCGAAAGTTGTACAAAGCCTAAAGTAATTCAAAACCTCGTACGCCCCCTTATATAAAAAGCGTGTGTTTTTAAGAAAAATGAAGGTGGCATTTAGTTTATGAAATTGACATAGTAGACAAGAAAGAAAAAGTCTTTTTACAAATTCATTATTAATCTCTAAATTTCATTCATCTAGTTAAGATAACAACGTGAACCAGTTAAGATGGATGTTATTTTGATAAGTTCTTCGTCTGGCGAGGATATGGAAAGTAATGTTCCAGATAGAATATTAACAAAAGTAAGAATGAAAGAAGAAACCGACAATGAGAATGAAGAAATTGTGATCGGCGATGAAGATGGATATGAAAGCATGAAGGAAGTCCCGCAGTTACACAGAAACCTCCCAATCTTTTATGAAGGAAAACGTACATGGGAAAATCAAGAAGTCGTAGACATTCTCTTAAACGGGAAGTCCTCAAGAATTTGCCGAAAAGTACCATGTGGTGTCAGAAAGAACTTAACATTTATCATCGACACCTCACATCTGAGAAGCAAAGATGATTGGAAGGCTGATGATCTAGGAAAGTGGGAAAATCGTGGTTTCAGTGGAACGATCGTTACCTTGGATAGACAAAACAAGATTGTTGAGTCAGAAACACTGAAACGGAAAATAAATGACCGTCAAATCCTCGAGTGGAACCAGCTATTGATCGAACGTACGTATTACAGAAACGGTTCATGTTCGAATTACAAAAAGAATGTTATCAAAATAAAAGACACCAATGAAAACGTAGAGGATCTGATTCTAGTGGAATACAGGTAATTTACGCCATTTAATTTCTGCAATGTAATCAATTTACGTGACGTTGAATTCTAAGAGAAACGTAGGTATAAGGTTAATAACGCCCCTGTACGGATTCCCACGGACATTGCCAGGGTTTCGGGAGACATGTGGGCCTGCTGTCCGGGGGAGTTTCAAATGTAAAAATAAAATCGCTATCCAGGGGTCGTCTGGGTTTTTTTTGAAAAGTGAAATAAAGATGATGTCATTATCGCAAAGGGTTCTAGTTCGTTCTTCTACTTTCTCCGTTTAGGGGCTTTTGTTCTTCAGGATGTTTTGTTCTTCAAAATGTATTCTCAAGAAAGGAAAGCTTTCTTACCTTCGTTAAACTGCATCTATTTCGTTTCACCGGAGGCGTTTTCACTCACCTTTTTTCATTAAACTTATCTTTACACGTTTGCCTGGGGCGTTTTCACTCGTCTTTTTGGACCTGTCCGTTCGTCAGTTCGTTGGTCTATTTACTGTTACCAGCTTTTCTCGGGATTTGATCATTACTTTTTCGACCTACCTGGAGGTTCTATAAATTAACCTGTGTTCGTCCGTCTGTTCGTTCGTTCGTCTGTTACCAGCTTTTCTCGGGATTGGCTCATTGTTTTTTCTGATTTTTTGCCGAACATGTGATAGAGTCCGAGTTTTCGGGAAATATGCCGGAAATCGCCGTTTTTTCGTCATTGATTATTTGATTATTTTCTTTCATTGGGGCGTGTTCACTCGTCTTTTTTACCTCCGATAAAATTGAAAGGATGTTCATATTTTGATATTCAGATTCGAAGGCCCTGTTGAAGACTTCAAGATAAAGCCACATGGTTTATCAAAAAAACATGCAAGACCTTTCTACAAAACTTCAAAATCTACCTTGGATTCGATACAAAAAGCAGCAAAGAATTCTCGAGCTGGTCCTTCAAAGATATATGACAATTTATTTGAAGAAGCTGGTGGTGTACGAAATATAAGAAGTTTAAGTTCAATACCGCGGAATGAAAACCAAATCAAAAAAGTGCGAAACCAGGTACACTCCCCATCTTAATTTTAGCTTTTAATAAAATTTGGAAGAGCCTCAAACTGCTGCGAAAAACGCGGACTGATTTTTTATAAGGCTTTTGTGGCGTAAAATAATCGCATTTGTAGGATAAAGTGCTACAGTTACATAAAACTGATTCTTTATAAGGCTTTTGTGGCGTAAAATAATCGCATTTGTAGGATAAAGTGCTACAGTTACATAAAACTGATTTTTTTAAGGGCAGGAAGAAAATGCAGGGCACAAGATATAATTTCATGAGAGTAATTATCTTATAACCCCACGAAGGGTTAAATAACGGGGCACTGAGACAGGGGTGTATTTATTTATATTTGTATGTATTTGTAGTCAGAATAATTGTTTTCCTACCTAGATACGAAATCCACAAGGTCATACTGATGAAATTACAGAGCTTCTCAGCATGGCGAAAGAGAAGCCGGATTGGTTAGACAACCTTCAATTTGGACCACAAGTGAAATTTGTAGTCTGTCACGAAAGCACCTTACAACATATGGTAGAATGTTGTACCGATGAAGATAGTCCTATCGTAAGTCCTTGGATTATTGACAAGACCTATAATGTCGGCGATTACTTCGTCACCACAACTACTTACCAGTACAAGAAGGTAGTTAAAACTGAAACAATGACAAGTCCATGGATTCCAGGACCTGCGCTGTTCCATGTCGAGGAAGATGCACCCATATCACGTTATTGCTCAATCGTTAATCAATAAAAAGGCCATTTTGAAGAATTTGCTGTTTATTGGATTAGATCGGGAGAAGAGTGTCAAAAATGGTTTGGAAACGGAAATGGCATTTGCTGTGTTTCTATTTTGCAAAAAGCACATGGAAGATAATATCAAAGAAAAACTGTCGAAGCTAAAGGTTGACAGTGCAGTTTCTGATATCATTCTCCTGGATATCTTTGGCAGCGATAACATGCAGGTAAATATAAATACAAAAAAGAACTGAACGCAGTTAATCCTTTATTTGTTTCTTTTTGTATTTCTATTTAATGATTTGTCTCTGAAAATGCTTAAAGTCTTGTTTCAGCCGGCCATTTCCCTTTGATAAATTTTACGAAGTCTTGAGAAATGTACACGTTTTTTTATAAGCATTGAGTCATATGCTTAGCAAATTGTCTTTTTTGAGGCTGAAATATGCTTATATGTAATACAAACAAAAAATTTTTTGTCATATGTAATTTTTTTAGTGTTTCTAATGTTATGCGCAGATATGTAATTTCTGCGCATATATGTAATTATTTTGCGCAGATATGTAATTTCTGCGCAAATATGTAATTATTTTGCGCAACTATGTAATTTCGAGCTGCGCAGATATGTAATTAAATTTCTGCGCAGATATGTAGAACACGATCTTTAAAATCAATGGTACCCCCTTGATAGATTTTACCATTACTTTTACCTTTTTAAGACTTAGTTATTTTAGCTAATATCTATCAAATACAAGAAGTAATATCTTATAAGCATCAAATTAAAAAAATATCCATAACTTTTGAATGGAATAGAATAGGGCCTTAAATGAAAATAATTATTTTTCTTTTAAGCATCATCTTTATAAGAAAATGATCTATAACTTTTCAACCACTAATTTTTAGCTTTCGGTGATTGGTTCTTTCAAAGCAAACATGGAATGGTGCCTAAAATGGATATGACTATTTTTCTTGTAAGCATCATCTTTATAAGAATCAAAGCAATAACTCTTGATAGACGGCCATATACCTTCCGGTAATTAGTTCTTACAAAGTAAACAAAGGATGGCGGCGAAATAATTGAGCATATTTATTTTTATCATAAGCATCTACTTTATAAGAATCAAATCAATATCTCTTGATTGAAAGCAATATGCCTTTCGGTAATTAGTTATTTGAAAGTAAACAAAGGATGGCGAAAAAGATGAGCAAATTTATTCTTATTATAAGCATCTACTTTATAAGAATAAAATCAATAACTCTTGATTTAAGGCAATATGCCTTTCGGTAATTAGTTCTTTACAAAGTAAACAAAGGATGACGAAAAAGATGAGCATATTTATTTTTATTATAAGTATCGAGTAAGTATCTACTTTATAAGAATCAAATCAATATCTCTTGATTGAAAGCAATATACCTTTCGGTAATTAGTTCTTACAAAGTAAACAAAGAATGGCGAAAAAGATGAGCATATTAATTTTTATTATAAGCATCTACTTTATAAGAATCAAATCAATAACTCTTGATTGAAGGTAATATGCCTTTCGGTAATTAGTTCTTACAAAGTAAACAAAGGATGACGGAAAAGATGAGCATATTTATTTTTATTATAAGCATCTACTTTATAAGAATCAAATCAATAACTCTTGATTGGAGGCAATATGACTTTCGGTAATTAGTTCTTACAAAGTAAACAAAGGATGGCGAAAAAAATGAGCATATTTATTTTTATTATAAGCATATACTTTATAAGAATCAAATTAATTGAAGGCAATATATCTTTCGGTAATTAGTTATAACAAAGTAAACGAAGGATGGCGGAAAAGATGAGCATATTTATTTTTATTATAAGCATCTGCCTTATAAGAATCAAATCAAATTCATAATTTTTGGCGTTTCCACTGTGATACCATCTGAGCGATAATTTCTCTTTTTGAGATGTGAGCGAACGTCTATCGCATGTCATCTCAAAAGTAAAGTTGAAACCAAGCTTTCTTCCTCCGACTTAAATTTTATCGATAAAACGAATTTAAAATCTACACATGCGTTATTTTGCTTACTTAGGGATATTTCGAAAGTAAGCTCTGCGGGGCATTCTTAGCGACAGCTACCTGCTAGTTAGTTCTTTCAAAGTAAACAAGGAACGGCGCATAATATGTGCATATTTATCTTTATTATAAGCAACTACTTTATAAGAATCAAATCGTTAACCCTTGATAGACGGTGATATACCTTTCGGTAATTAGTTCTTACAAAGTAAATAAGGGATGGCGCTTAATGTGAGCATTATCATTTTCTTATAAGCATATACTTTATAAAAATCAAATCAATAACTCTTGATAGACGGTGATATACCCTTCGGTAATTAGTTCTTACAAAGTAAACAAGGAATGGCGCATAAGATGAGCATATTTATTTTTCTTTTAGGCACCAATTTTATAAGAATCAAATCGATAGCTTTTCATAGATGGTCATAAAGATCTCTGAAAGGTACTGAAAGGTATACAGTATTTAGTTCTTACAAAGTAAACAAGGGAAGGCGTATGATATTATGAGCATAGTAATTCTTCCTATAAGCAACTATTTTATGAGAATCAAATAACTCTTGGTAGAATGGTATATACCCTCGAATAAACACCCCTCCTGAAAGTCTTAAAATTAAAAAGACGCCCAGGGCGTTTATTCGAAAAAATACGGTAGTTATTACAAAGTTAACAAGGGAGAACATGTTAAGAATATCTTTAGGCTGAAACCTAAAAAAATAAGAGTATCCAAATTCTTTTAAAAAATGCGAACCCATCTAGCAAGGTAAGCAAAAGATTCGGATTTTCTATTTATCTTATCGGTACAACCTAATAAAAAAGTACAATATAATGAGATAAACCTCAACTCGAGATCTCGCATCTATGTAAACTTTATTGATTCTGTAGATATGGATTGCATTTCTTTACATTACAGTGAGATAAAGTAAAATTCTATTGGTTGTCTCTACCAAAACATGGACTAATTTATTATAAAAAAACTTCCTTTTCCTTTTCATGGTTCGATCTACGAGCAAAGTCATTATATTTGATTGAATTATCCAATGAAATAGAGTGGGATTATTGAAGGTGTGATTCTTGCTCGAACTTTAAATTTTTTTCTAAGTGGAATCAGCATTCTGCAACGGCTTTATCGAAAAAAATAGGGAATTTTCCTAAATCTAGCATTAGTTTATAAGAATTTTATAAGAACAAGGATTTTTTTCTAAGTGGAATAGGCCTTCAGAGATATGATTTATCAAACAATAGCTAACAAATAAACGATAGCTAACAAATAAACAATAGCTAACAAATATTGTTTAAAAGTTATGAATTGTGTTCTTATAAAATGTTGCTTATAAAAAAAATAAATGTTTCTCTTTTGGGCACAAATCATATGTTTGCTTTGAAAGACCGATCACCGAAAGCTAATATCTATTGTTTGGAGAATTATGAATTGTGTTCTTATAAAATGTTGCTTATAAAAAAAAAAAATGTTTCTCTTTTGGGCACAAATCCTATGTTTGCTTTGAAAGAACCAATCACCGAAAGCTAATAATTATTGGTTTAAGTGTTATAAATCGTGTTCTTATAAAGTTGATGCTTATAAGAAAAATAAATGTTTCTTTTTTAGGCACACTCCTATGTTTGCTTTGAAAGACCGATCACCGAAAGCTAATAATCATTGTTTTGTTATGAATTGTGTTCTTATCAAGTTTATGCTTATAAGAAAAATAAATGTTTCTCTTTTAGGCACAATCATATGTTTGCTTTGAAATAACCAATCGCCGAAAGCTAATATCTATTGTTTGGAGAATTATGAATTGTGTTCTTATAAAGTTGATGCTTATAAGAAAAACAAAAGTTTCTTGATATATAGAACCAATCGCCGAAAGCTAATAATCATTGGTTTAAGAGTTATGAATTGTGTTCTTGTAAAGTTAATGCTTATAAGAAAAAAAGAATTTCTAGCTTAAGTGCTATCCTATATTTGCATTGAAAGAACCAAACGCCAAAAGCTAATAATCATTGGTTTAAGAGTTATGAATTGTGTTCTTATAAAGTTGATGCTTATAAGAAAAATAATTCTTTCTAGCTTAAGCACAATCCTATATTTGCATTGAAAGAACCAAACGCCAAAAGCTTATAATTATTGGTTTAAGAGTTATGCATTGTGTTCTTATAAAGTTAATGCTTATAAGAAAAAAAAAATTCTAGCTTAACCCTATTCAGCCTAGGCTTTTAGGGGCGGTTCAGAACTAGGGGGGGCTTTTCCTGTACCACCCCTTAACTTTTGATCTAGTGGGTCTTTTTGGATGAAATTTGGCACACAAGATCCTTGTCACGTAAGGTAACTTTTGACCAAAAAATTTTTTTGATGACGTCATTCATCATGCCCAAAGTGAGCAAAAACCGAAAATTTCCTTTGTTCTTATAAATAGCTACTGTATTCTAACAAAAGCTTTAGAAAAAAGTTGCCTGAGTTTAAAATGCTTATTTTATCCTAAATATTCAATAAATTACGGTTTAAACGATATATTTGACATTAAAAATCAATTTGTATTGGAAAAGTGTCAATTTTTTTTGACACCTTACTGTCAGAAATGTCATCATGCTCAAGGTGTGAAAATTTTTAGGTGTCAAATTTTTTTTAATTTTGAAACTAAATAAAAGTTAGGAATTTACAGAAAATTTCACGTCAAAAGCTCTATTATTTCAGGAGCTATTACCAATAGTTTGACCTCCGAACAGAAAGAGCCCCCCCCCCCTAGGCCGAATAGGGCTAAGCACTATCCTATGTTTGTATTAGAGAACCAAACGCCAAAAGCTGATATCTATTGGTTTAAGAGTTATGAATTGTGTTCTTATAAAGTTGATGCTTATAAGTCATTTAGCACTGTCCCCTAGTTGCTTTGATAGAACCAATCGCCGAAAGCCAATATCACTTTGATAAAAAGATATTGACTTGTTTCTTATGAAGATGATGCTTATAAGAAAAACAACAATCGCCAAATGTCTGTCATAGTCCAAGAACAATGCGATTAAATACTTTGAAAAATTTATGTTAAAATCGAGTCAGTTTTTCAAAAAATAACTAAGTCCAAAAGGTCGTGTTTTACATATCTGCGCAGAAACTTAATTACATATCTGCGCAGAAACTTAATTACATATCTGCGCAGCTCGAAATTACATAGTTGCGCAAAATAATTACATATTTGCGCAGAAATTACATATCTGCGCAAAATAATTACATATATGCGCAGAAATTACATATCTGCGCATAACACTAATAAAGTTCTTTAAGATAACTTTCTTTTGAAAACGAAACAAAACATTGTCAGGCGTTCAATTAAAATCTGTTATCGATATCTTTCTTTACCTTTTTTTTACAAATTAACCTAAAGTTCTTTTGTCAAAATTTACAACTTTTTGAAAGTGAGGTTCAGTATATGCTTAGACATGCTTGAGCCTGGATATGCTTATAAGAGTTATACTCATAAAAAGCGCTTTGCTTATTTAAAGGTAAAGCATAGTCGAGGTGCTTTATTCCTATTATCATGTTTCTAATTTTAGGTAAAAGGGCTTATCGATTGTTTGAATTGGGATGATTTGAAAGTTCGCCTTCCGAAGATTTATGAAAGATGGGACGAGCTGTTGGACAACGATGCTTTCACAAAGTACTTCAAAACGTACATTCTTGAAGATTTCCAGGCTGGGATGCTGGCTGATGTAAGACGAAGAGCTGGCATGGGTGATGAAATGTTCTATACTAATCCAGTAGAAAGTATTCATTACAAATACAAGAATCGCATATCACAAAAGCATGCTGATGAGCAAACATCCGGGAAACCTGCTACTAAATGTACCTGGAGTGAAGGCGCTGAAGTTTATATTGGTCTAGTTCAAGAGCATATACGTAATTTGGAGAGATCTTTGATAGGCGAAGGTATGTTTCTCCATTTACAAATATGTCTATAGGACAAAGAGATAAAGGAAAACACAGAATATAAAAAGTTAAGTAAGGCCTTTTCTCACAGTAAGTTTTTCCCCTCCAATTTTTTATTATGATAAACTATCTACAGTAATCACTCTCCTTTCACATATTACCAAAACTTTGTAGGAGCAGTCAAATTAATCTTTTTAAATCCCTTTTAGATTAAATTGTATACACCTAAGTTGAATGATAGAGAACTTTGATTGACAGTTTGTCGTCTTTTGTTATCTTGAGAGTTTTGTTTGCTAATTCAATAGACCTAAGTTACTAATTTCCATTAATTTCAGGACCATACGAACTTACCGAAGAATTCGCTGACTTAAAGATACCTTTCGATACCTGGATTGGAATGACAAAAGAAGAACAAGATGCAAAAGTTTCTGTGGACTTTTTCCTGATGATGGCGTCGTTGGATGTGAGTTCTTTAATTTTCTTTACCAAATCAACGTTTTGACGTTTTCGTACCACGAAGACGTTTTCGGCAGGCTACTCTACAGTTTCCAAAAAAAGCCAAAAGTGTTAAGTGAAGATCTTTTGCTAGTCTGTCTTTTGCTTTTTTTAGAAAAAAAAGACTAGTGGCACCTTTGGTATACATCACATTTGAACCTTAGATTGTTATCTCTTACGTATTACTACCCTTATTTTTACTTCCGCACAGCATCAGAATCAACTCTGTCAAGTACACACATAGACTTTCGTGGACCATTCTCTGAACCATCTACGTCGTCAAGAGGTCAACTCAACGCCCAATCATCTACTTCGTCAAAAGGTCAATCCAACGCCCAACCATCTACTTCGTCAAGAGGTCAATTCAACGCCCAACCATCTACTTCGTCAAGAGGTCAATTCAACGCCAAACCATCTACTTCGTCAAGAGGTCAATTCAACGCCCAACCATCTACTTCGTCAAGAGGTCAATTCAACGCCCAACCATCTACTTCGTCAAGAGGTCAATTCAACTCCCAACCATCTACAACAGACGATGGTTCTGATGGTAGCATCTATCAATCTAACCAACGACCATCCTCGCTAATAACAGATACGTTCCCATATAGCTGGTCTCCCAGGTCATTTAAAAGTTGACTGGGAAGGTACACGGTCCTATTTGAATAATTTTATGGAAAGTGTCCAGATGTCAGTACTGCATCGTAACACGTATTTCGTCAAATCAAGGAGCAATGCGGACGAAGTTCATCTTGTTTCTTTGGTTGGCCAACAAGTAACTTGTAAATGCGAAAGAAATAAAGCAGCACAAGGTAAGATATCTGGTCTGGTGTTCAGTCCTCGTGAAAGAAGTGCAACAAGTTTAAATCAAGAAATTAGAAATTAGTCAGTCAAATTAGAAATTAGAATTTTTTGGTTCACGTAGCGGCCTTGCTGACATGAAAGGTCTTGTTCATGATAATTTTTCTTCCGATACCATTGAACATTATTGTAAAGAATTTTTCTGTTAATTTTATTTTAGGCATTTGCAGCCACTCAATCTGTATCGCTTACCACAAGGACGTGTTAGAACAACACCTTGTTAAGTGGAAGCCGAATCTAAACCAAATCGTTGAGAGACCGATTACAGCTGGTAAAAAGAAAAACCAAAAGCCACGCTTCAGAAACAAAGGGAACGATAAACGCGATATCAGCTCCTACCGAGATGGCAGACCACAAATCGAAGACAATGACAAATTCCATCTTGTATACGTGGCTCAAACAAAATCTATCAAATGCTACGGATGTGGTGAAAAGTACCGTGACTCGGAAAGGTCGCCACTGCCACCAGCACCATGGGATATGGTCCTTGGAAGAAGATTGTACAGAACATACACACCCAAAGGAAAGATTGGTATCAAGATTTCCAAGACAAAAGAGGCTGTATATTTCCATTTAAAGTAAGACTGTGTAAACCGTCATTTTGAATCTATTTCAAGAGAAGAAATTGTGGTCGACGAGCTTAAGGTGGGAGTCACATGAAGCTTTGAGATTTGGTGAAAAAATTATCGATTTCGGGATTTTGCGCGTTTCAAGACCCTATACCCTTTCTGAACACACCCTGAAAATTTTAAGGCCGTAGCATTTATATTTTCTGAGATATAAGGTTTTTTCTAGACCCAGATCTAAAGTATTTTCCTTAGCAACGAAAAATCATACCCGTTGCTAGGGCCTGATTTCTTTATGGCTGATCTAAACATAGGATCATGACATACCAAACGAAAGATCTTTTTACGCCCTTTTCGGGCGTCTGAGTTAATACCGCCTTTTTTTCGCGGGATTTCCTAATATCAAAGATGGTAACCAAAGAAGTGATATTTTTAAAAACATACAAATTTTGGAGGAAGGAGGCTGTCCAGCCAGTGTTTTTGACTATGAAAACTGCTTTTATTGGGAAATGTTGGATTGACTGATGACAATTTTTACTCTTTCATTCTTCTCAACTAAGAAAGCTTGAGTTAGGTGAAACCAAAGACTTGATTCTCAAACTCAACGTTTCCGATATAATATGATGAACTTACTTAGTTTGACGACGACACCTACCGAAAAACTTTGAAGGACAAAAAGACGAAAGGCATATTCAATGATGTATCTATTTAAAGATCCAAGTGTTTAGGGAATTGAAAGCCTGGAGGCTGGTTTAAAAATTGTGTGTGATGAATAATTGAAGGTCTGCGACACTCCCTTCGCCCTCTGGCTGATTATTTACATTCACGAGAAATCGTGCACGGCTAGATGTCCAAGTGGATTCTTGTATCACAACAGATCAACTTTAAATTAACTTATAACTGACAGTATCAGTGAGGAAAATTTCCTAAGATGATCTATTACATTGAAAATATGGTTTTTGTTGTGAAAGTACACTTAAATTGACTTAAATCAATGTTGACGTGGAGTTTGGCGCAAAATTTTAAGGATTGGCGCACATCCCGTGAAAGTGATGATTTGGAATTTCTGGACTATTTTGATATTTCAAAGCCTTTTCTAAAATATATAAAGTAGAACTTTATTCCATTTCAGTCAAACAGAGAAAGAATTTTGTAAAACGGTTGATTTATTACAGAGAAATAGAGAGATCTATCTACTTCTGACTTTACGGACCGTTATCTCAAAATAGGTTTCAGGGGGTTTTCGCACACCTTGGCAACGTTTTCTCAGGATTGGAAAGAGCAATGATCATGAAATTTTCAGGAGTTGCTCCATTTATGGTTTGCTATGGAATGAATGAATTAGATTTTTGAAAAAATCTAGAAAAATCCATTTTCGATTTTAAAACTCAAATTTTCCACTTTTTAGGTTCCAGACCCCCTGGAATGAAATTTTGAAAAAATTATCCATTCATTCCACAGCTTATCCAAATACTAGCAACCTCAAAAAAAAAATTTTGGAATAGCTTTTATAGATTTTTCTAAAACGCTGCCAAAGTATTTTGATAGTGTATTACCCCCTGGCTGATATTACCCCCGTCTTGGCTATTTTTAGAATTTTTTTTCAATTTTTCACATTGTCTATTGTTATATTACATTTCTGGAAAGTTTCATTTAGAAATCTTTTCTGCTTCGAAAGTTATGATGAAAAATGTAAAATTTCAATTTTCTCCATTCTTCATGTGACTCCCACCTTAAAGCACCACCAAAGAAGTCACATAAGCTCCAAATAAGATCCGAATTTGATATCCAAATATAATTTGGATATCAAATTCGGATTCGATTTATGTTTTTTAGGCTTAAAGGTTCTTTTATCTTATGTAATGTTCTAAAGATTTATCTTGAGCTTGAGTAGGCTGCATGCATCCCCAAATTAGTTTTGATATAGGGGATGCGAATCGGGCTCTGATATCGCTTCCGAGAAAATTACCGAATAGCTATGTATTTTGCAGAATTTTGGCGATTTGTATTTTTCAAAAAACTCGATATGTATTGTTTGAGTTATTTGATGACGTAAATATAAATCAAATAAAGCTTCAAATAAAAAGAACATATGGCTAGAAATCTCTCTTTCTCCTCTATTTCTTTTTGTTTATCGAAATTAATAGACGATATCGGCTTAACGAAATTCTCCCCGAATGATTACCCATGATGCATTGCGCAAAAAAAATCAATAAGTTAATATTGTCCGTGAATTTTTTTGCGCAGTGCATCATGGGTAATCATTCGGGGAGAATTCGGAAAGCCGATATCGTCTATTGAATTAGCAAACAAAACTCTCAAGATAACAAAAGACGACAAACTGTCAATCAAAGTTCTCTATCATTCAACTCTTTTTTTGGTTAGCAGATTTTTTGCTAAGTTCGGAACGGTTTTGTGAGCCTGATTCGCATCCCCTATATCAAAACTTATCAGAGGGGATGTGTGCAGCCTAGAGCTTGAGATTATTCCTTAGGGTCGAGTTGAGAGTCGAATTGAAACGTCAAATAAATTAAAAAAAAATAATCTTCTGTTCTATTCTTTTTGATTATCTTTAGAGCTTTTACATTGATGTTGTTTTATTTGGAGACAACTAACATTTTTGCTTTGTTTTTTTTTAAGAAAAAAGAAAGATTCTTCCTTCATGTTATTTGTTAACCTACTTTATCTTTTGTTATTATTTGTTTTATATTACCTTAAGAGAACTAATTTTTCCGGTTCAGTACTGATCGGCAAAAACAAATATGATTTCGCAAAATCAACTTTTACTTTGTCGGGAACTTATTTTCGGAGTTACTTTATTCAGATTAATTTTTGCGAAATCATTTGGGATCGCTCATACGCGAAATTAAATCCACGCGAAATTTTTAAAATTGTATTTTTGGCCGAGAAGCCAGTCAAAACTCTCCATTTGTGGCAAAAAAATGGCTATTTTCAGCTGCTTTCAGGCTCATTCGCGAAATTTTTGAAAAATTTAACTCGCGAAATTAAATCCAAAAAATAAAATTTTTAACCTCGCGAAATTTTTCCGAATAAAGTACCGGGTTCCTTCTTGAGGTATTGTTTAAAAGGTTTTAGATTATTTTACATTAATTAACTTGTCTTACTTTTTCTTTTTTATTAAAAGAAAGATTTTCCTTTATCTTATTTTTTCTTTGTGTCCCCCCCCCTTCGCTTGTTAATTTTTCGACTTTTGAAATAAGATATCCATTCCTTCCTGTTTATTTTCACTTTTTATCCGGCACCTGAGAGTATGTGTAATAAAATGCATATTCGAATATAATTGAACGAGCCATTCTACTTAAAAAAAAAAAATTGCCCAAATTTTGTTCGTATTTTAATACGAAAGAGTTATGTTTGTTTATATTGTTTAGGAGCTTTTATATATCTATTTATGAACAGGTTTTTATATTTTTAATAAAAAGATACTTTGTAAAATTAGATGTCGTTCGTCTCTTCCTTTTTAAATTCCTGCAGAGCCGTTCTTATAAAAAATGCACAAGATAATTGATTTGATTCTTTGAGTTATTTTACTTGTTACTGAGAGTTGTCTTGCAAACTAAACAGAAATACATTTATTTCGAACATCCCAATTGAAGTAACCTGGATCCATAACTATTTTTTTCCCATTTCACAAAGCTCATATGAGAATAGAATGGTATTGAAAAACTTTCAGCTGAACGTTCTATATTTTTATAAAAAAATGCACGATTATCTCCGTTCAAACGTCGTATTCTTATAAAAAATTTTGACAAGTGTATCACGGCCTTTAGAAAAAAAAACTTTTAACATACACAGAAAAGAGAAAAATAAAAATATAATTTTTTTTAATCTGGTCTGCAGTCTTCAAGTCGAAATGTATATTTATATCTGGTCTGGCAATTATTCCGTTTTAACCTGTAACCTGAAACCTGAACCTGTAACCTGAAACCTGAAACCTGAACCTGTAACCTGAAACCTGAAACCTGAAGCTAAAGACTGTGATCGAATTGATTAAAAATGAAATTTCCAAAACTGTTCAAGGTATACATCGTTTTCTCGCTAAATGTTCAAAATATTCTTTAACAAAAGTCCATCTAAATTTAAATGAAAACTACATATTAATTTTGCTGTTAGGACACAGTTTATTGTTGGTACCACAGGCTAGGCTTTCTTTGAAATATGACCTGTAGACGCAAACTGTAAAATTCTATTCCCGCTGACTGTCAGGGCCGGCGAATTCAATTTTCGAGTCTTTGGGCCGGTGAAATTCGCCGTTTGCTTGGGTACCTAACACGTCTTCTTCTCTAATTAATTTTTCGAAAATTTTATACCTGGGACATTCTTATTCCTAATCTCCCGTTTATTAGTTTATTCGATTATTAGGTTTGTCTCGAATGTTATAACCCTTTTTACAGGTACACTTGCTGAAGGTTCGGAAAAGATCAGCGATAATGATGATAGCAGTGACAGAGACAGTGATGGTGACTCAATTTTGGAGGAAGAAAATACATTTGAGATATTAATACAATAATGACCGGTTAGTGAGGGCTGTACTGAGAAATATTGCCCGAGGTCAAGTAACGACGAGCTTGAACCAATTTTAATTGATAATTAAAATTTAATTTTAAATTACTCAGGGTCTACAAAATGATGTCCTTAGAAATTGGCTGATAAAAAGGTTCTGACTATTGCAATGTAACAATGCAATTTTATTTTTGATGCTTTACTGAAAGGTTTAGCTAAAAGATTCTCAGATCTATATATGCTTTAAATCATCCATGCTCTGATTTTTTTTGGAATTTTTTGTAAGGATTTACCTTTGAGTGAAAGGACTTCATAAACACCGTAAAACATTGCAAGATCTTTTTGTAACGTTAGTGTTCAATTCAATGTATTCAATTTTGTTTTTTCTTTCATTTTTAATGTCTATTTGAAAGATTTTAAGCAATATCTATTATACCCATCCCCTTAAAGAACATCTTTTAGTTTAACTTGATCAATACCAGCTAAAATTTTCTCAAAATGAACGATACTTTCGGCTACCGGTAATTTTTTAGGAATTCTTAAAAATGCCCATCAACTGTAACCATAGAAGTGAAAAATTAATAACTTACTATTTAATATTTCATTCTTATTTCCAATCAATAGGGTTACAAATTAGGTGCTTGTCATGCTAAGGGAGGAATATATGAGCCTGTAACGGTAAACGATTTTAACCAGTTCCCAGTAGAGCAGATGCTCAACTCAAAAGAAGAGGAGAATTCTGTCCGAGTCTTCGACCAGTGAATCGGGAGTAAGTTCTAAATTTGACGATGTATTCCCTGGTGGAACATTGGGGTGTAATGGGGTAAACAATGCTTACTTAGCTGAGGGTCTGTGCCGCCAGACACAGGAAAAAAATTCAAAATCCAAGTTGGTAAAATGGCACATTTCATATAGAAATTTCTTTTTTTACCAGATAAGGAGTTGACCTAGGAAAAGTGTCACAAGGTTCTAGATGGGAAAATAGCAAATTTCCTAATTGAAATTCCATGTCAATTAGATTTTTTGGAGGTAGGATAAATTCTCCATGTGAATTCAGCGTTTTTACTAGGTAGGAATGTTGTTTTTTTTAACATTTTAACATTTTACTATAGGTTTATTTTTTTCGATGCAAAATCCGGACTTTTACCATAAAGAATAAATTTCTCGGTGTAAAATCTGGACTTTTACCATATAGTAATTATTTTTTTTATATTTTATATATTTTCTTATGATTTAGATAGATTAAAAGACTTATTACGTATGGTTATAGGTCCATGGTGGAACTCTCGTATTATTTTAGTTAAATTGTAAGATAAAAAACCGTTTTAAGAGGTCATCAGTTGAAGATACATGTCGATCCATGAGGTTTTCGGCCCGGTCCGGTATGGACTTCTTCAATAACCTCTCCCGACATTGGGCCATGCTTTTTAGTAACTGCATCCTCAACGGTTTTATAATTTGAAGCTAATATTGAAGGTAATTTGGTGTTATTACCGTAGTGTATTCAGTAGTGTTTTATGTTTACTGAAAGTGTTCTAAGTTTTAATTAATGGTTCATTGTTTTTGTTTATTGAAAATTTCAAATTTTTTTTGAATAGCTTGCGCATTTATGTACGTTTCTTTTTATTTGATGATAATGGTAATTACGAAAGAGCCTGAAGGCCATAAGCTGAATTCTAGTTTAGGTGACCTAGGTCATGAAAATTTAATCTTTCGTGACCCAGAGAGAATTTCTTTTGACCTACCGTAGGGGAAATTTCCCCGGGGGGGGGTACTACCCTTGTCGACCGACGGGGGTGCTCCGCTGAGGTTCGAAAAATGGACCCTACGTGGGACTCGAAATTTGCGAAAAAGTGACCCTGAATGGGACTGAAATTCCAAAATTTTCTCAAATTTTCTATTTTTTTCCCAAATTTTCCAAAAAAAGGCACCCTACGAGGGACTGATTTTTCTATTTTGGTGTTTTTGCGACCCTACCTGGGACTCGTGGGGGTTAAAAAAGGTACCCTGACCAGCGGAGCATCCCCGTAACCCATCTTGCCCTAGTACCCCCCCGGGGAAATTTCTTTAACCTAGGAGGGAAGTTTCTCTAACCTAAGGTCTTATTGCAAACATCTTGAGCCATTTGTGTCCGAAATTAGAATAAACAAGTAAAAAATAGGATGTTTTCAGTGTTTTGAGGCTTGACTTGAGTGTTTGAGAATACTTTAATACAAAATCCCTATCAGGAAAAGTGTAACCTGATAACAGCTGTTCATAATTTTCTTATGTGCACGGTAAACCTCTGAAGGCACTTGAAAATTATACATCTGAGGAAAATAGTCCTCTCGCGGAAAATCTTACAACAAGAATCTTGTTGTGCACCAGAAAGTCAAAAACTGATACGGCGCCCTATACGTAAACACAATCACGCGACTTTGTTGTCATCCCCAGTCCTTTTAGACGAACGCGGTCCTTACGATTTCGAGATTGCATATTCGTCAGATTGTATGTTTTCACCCATCCCTTTAGAGCTTCAGCTAGGTGGGCAGAAAACAACCACAATTTGATCTCAGGTTAGAAAAGTGAGGATCTCAGGTTGATTTATCATAACATTTTTTTCTAATGTATATCATAATACCAAAATATGATGATGTTATAAAATGCTGGAATAATATTTAAATATAGATTTGTTGTTGAAAATTATTTACAGTTTGGGTGATTTAGTATATTATATTACCAGTTAAATGTTAGGGTTGGACTGAAATCAAATCTCGTGAACTTTACATGATGAATATACATGAGGGGAGTATCTTGATCCCTTTCTATTGTTTATTTAACTTAATAATATTTGGTTTGTATCAGTATATCTTTTAGGTTTTTGTGTCTTTTGTATGCTATAAATGGTTTTTTCGAAAAAAACATTTTCAGTGTTGGGTCTTTGTCAATAAGATGCCAGTTTCTTGTCAAAATCTTTTTTAGCGGTTTGAAATTTTCTGAATATGGGATTGTAAAGACAAGATATTTTGTTTGACTGTTGTTTCTAGTATTGTAAGGGTTTTTATAACGGGGTATGTATCCGTATAGAAGCGTTTTCTGACTTATTTTTTGAACTTTTCTGATTTCTGTTTTTATAGTATTTACAGGGTAACCTCTTGACTGAAAAGTAAGTTTGAGGCTTCTTAAATGTTTTTCTAGTAGTCTTTTGTCACTTATTATTGTACAATAACTGATTGCTTGTGAATATATAATGCTTTTCTTTGTATGTAGTGGGTGGTATGACTGGTAATGTAGTAATGTTTTTGTATCCGTTGGTTTTGTATAAAGTTTACTTAGTAGTTTCTGTGTTTTAAGGTTTTTGTATATTATAGTGTCAAGAAACGAGATTTCTTGTGTAGAATATTTGTATGTAAGTTTGATAGTTGTATGTAATTCATTTAGGAATAGGACAAAATGTTTTAATTGGTCAGCCCCGGTGACCCTTCAAATCCCTTTCGCAGTTTTTTTGTCGGAGGTCGTCGTCAAGACTTTAAGTTTAATTCCGATTTTTCCGATTTGATTTTTGCTAAATCCGATTTAATTATTGCGTCAGTCGTTATCTCCCTCATATTGCGCCACTACTTCCTGAAGTCTATTCGCTTTTAGCATATGGAAACCGTGTCAGTGTAATGGGAGTAATTCCCTTTAGTGTGGTTTCTACATGCTAGCAAAAAAGACTGCGAACGTTGAGCGAGTGGTGAAAAGGTTTCGCAATAATAGCTGGCTCAGCTGTTTCATCCTCATGTTCAGACAAGAAGAAGAATTCGAATCGAGCAGTCTCAACTTTTATGACCTTCAAAAGGTGAGAGTTATACTGACTTATTAAAATTTCTTTTCAAAGCTATTTTCAAAAAAGATAGCAGCAAGTGTACACTGGTATATTTACCTCACTTGTAAGTTATCAAAAAGATAGCATAAAGCTTGTCTGTGTTATATATCAGACAAGCGGCTACACCCCTTGAGGTTGCATGCGAGCTCCTTGCATCCTCTTGCTTACCATAGTTAACTTACTTAACCTATGAAGCTTACTTAACCTACGAAGCTTACTTAACTCACACAGTCAATACAGCTTATCTAACCTATTGAAGTTTCAAGAAAATCTTCAAAATTTCCAAAACTTTTGTCAAAGCAAGCCTTATTGTCACTTTTGTTTTAAAAAAATGTCAAATTTGCCATCGTACCACGTCTCAAAATTTCTTTTAGGCTCATTTAATCAAGCCAATGAGGAATTATTTGGCCAAACTGCTGGCACTCAGTGCAGCGTTAACTGTCTGTATGCTATCTTTTGGTCAAATTTTCGACGCGTTAATCTTTGGAAGACTAGTGACCTTGACAAAATCTTAATCGAAGGTGATAAGTTATACAAACAGCTTGATACAAACTCCCATCTTTCTGTTGATGAAATGCCGCGTTTCATTGAAATAAATGGTGTCATAACTAATTTCATTTTTTTGAATTTTGCAAACGGCGAAGCGAACCTGATTAATGATTATCCTTTCCTTCAAATCCCTCTGAGTGAATCTGAAAGTCTAGAATTCAATGCCTTAATGATCATTAACGGTTTTACTATCGCAATTATGAGTCGGCCTCAGGGTTACTTTATCTTTGACTCGCATAGTAGAAATGAACTCGGATTGCTTGATCCCTCAAATGGAAAATCATGTCTTTTAAAGTTTGATAACGTTTTTGAACTTGAGAAATATATCCAATTTTTTTATTTACGACAAATGGAAAAAGACAGTACTTACTTTGAAATTCGATTTATTCAAGTCAACGAACTAAAAGAAGAGCTTAAAGAAATTCTCCAACGAGACTTTTCTGTATTCGTGATAAATTCTACAAAGAAGCGTAAAAATGATGACAAAGATGGAAACAATTCTATTAAGCGTCAAAAAATTAATAAAAAATACCACCAAAAAAACAAAGATAAATTAAATGAAAAAAAAAGATTATCGTTCCCAAAACAAAGATAAATTAAATGAAAAAAAAAAAGATTATCGTTCCCAAAACAAAGAGAAATTAAATGAAAAAAAAAAGGTTTATCGTTCCCAAAACAAAGAGAAATTGAATGAAAAAATAAAAGCTTATCGTTCCCAAAACAAAGAGAATATAAATAAAACAGATAGAATCTATTGTAAAAAAAACAAAGAGCGGATAAGTGCAACAAAAAAATCACACTATGAGAAAAATATTGCGGCTCCAAACAAAAAGCATGCAAATGAAAAAAATGATCTAGTATCAAAATTTTTAAAACTTATTTGTGAAGGTCCTTTCTACATCTGTGTTTGCTGTAACAGATGCCTTTATAAGAAAACAGTTGTCAAATATTCACCTGAAAAGTATGATATGCCGCAAGAATATTATTATTCTGAAGTTTTCTCAATTGATGGCCAACTATACATTTGCAAAACATGCCATGGCAAACTTAAAAAAAAATGATTTACCATGTCAATCTGTCAAAAATAAACTCAGCCTTGACGAATTACCGGCTGAATTTCATACTCTTCGCAGGCTTGAAAAGATTTTGATTTCTCGCAGAATATTATTCAAAAAAATTGCAATTATGCCAAAAGGTCAGTTTCCCAAACTCAAAGGATCTATTTGTAATGTACCTATCGATGTTGAAGATATTGCTAATACTTTACCAAGAAGAGCAAATGATAATGGATTAGTCATTGTTAAACTCAAAAGGAAACTAGAATATAAAGGACATGTTGTTTTTGAGCCCATCAGACCTGATTTCATTCAGCGTGTATTGAATTATTTCAAAGAGAACAACCCCCTTTATCAAGACATAGAAGTTGATGTCAGTAATATTTCAAATGATGAGACCATGATACAGAATTCAGATCTTAACGATGAAGCAAATTCCAATGTAAATCACCAATCAGATGAAAATGTTTCTAGTGACGATATTCATGAACCTGATGAACCACATAATATTGCTTCAGATTTTGAAGAGCTTGAGACAACTGCCAACCCACTTGATGCTCACCGCTCAAATGCAAATGAAACAACTCTAATGCCTCACACTCCTTCTGATGCAGAAGTAGATAATGAAATTTTGTCGTTAGCGCCTGGTCAGGGTAAAAAACCTATTTCAATCTTGAATGATGAAAATTGTGAAATGCTTGCGCATCCTCATTTATTTCCTAAAGGGAAGTTTGGTTACAAGGTTGAACGTGATGTTAAACTAAGTCCATCCAAATATTTCAACCAGCGTTTGTTAAACTACACTCAGAAGTTTGCTTCAGACCCAGACTACATATTTTTTGCTAACTTTGTAACTCAACAAGTGTCTTTGACCAATCAGATAAATGTCGCAATGAGAAAAGTCGCTGGCTCAAATTTAAATGCTGGTATGTTAAGTCAGAATTTAAAAGAAACAGTAAGACAATTCATTGCAAATGATAAGGCTTTTGCCTTCATGAGCACTGTTAAAGGAGAACACCAGCATATTGGAAAAAATTCCAGCAAGAAGTTTTAGCAATGGTTAAACAATTAGGACCGCCAACTTTCTTCCAGACATTGAGTTGTGCGAATCTTCGCTGGAACGAACTCATCTCTATAATTTACAAACTCAAGGGTCAAAACGTAACCGATGAATTTATCAAGAATCTTTCTTATAACGAAAGGTGTGATTTATTAAATAGTAACCCTGTACTTGTAGCAAGGCATTTTCAATAAAGAGTAGAAGTATTTTTTAAAACGATTGTTTTGGACGGCCCACTCGGTAAAACAAGTTTCTACGCTATTCGAGTAGAATTTCAAGTACGCGGAAGCCCTCACATTCATTCCTTTCTGTGGATTTTAAATGCACCAGTATTGACCAAGGAAACAAAAGATGAGTACATTATGTTCATTGATAAAATAATCAAGGTCTATTTACCATCCGTAGAAGAGGATCCCAAATTATTTAACCTTGTGAAGACATACCAACTACACCGCCATTCAAAAACTTGCCGTAAATATAAAAACACTCCCTGCAGGTTTTATTTTGGTAGATTTTTTTCTGAGAAAACAATAGTTTCTGAGCCCTTGCCACAAGAACTACCACATGAGGAAAGAGAAGCCATACTTGCTCTGCGAAAAGAAGTTTTCACAAAAGTAAGGACTTACATCAATGAGAACCTTAATCCTGATAAATGAAACTTTTTCAACCCTGATGGAGAAAATTTTAATCCAGTTCCTACCATCAATGAAGTCCTAGCTGAATTAGACATTCCAAAGGAAGATTATGAATATGCTCTCTCTGTATCTGAAGATGAAGATTTTCACATTTACTTAAAACGCAATACAAATGCATGCTTTGTCAATAACTACTTTACAGAAGGTCTTAAAGCTTGGCAAGCAAATCTGGATATTCAACCAGTATTTAATTATTACAAAGATGCAACTTACATGTGTGCATATCTTTCTAAAACTGAAGATGAAATATCTCATGCTATGACCCAAGCTGTTAAAGATGCTTTTGAAAATGGCGGTGACAAATATGAACAAATGAAATCTGTTGCGCATGCCTATGTGTCAAAGCGAGAAGTGTCAGTGCAAGAAGCAGTTTATCTCAGTATGCCACAGCTATGGCTTCGTAAGCTCTATCCAGGTGTAACTTTTGCAAATACTAATGTCCCAGAAAAGAGATTTAGAATGTGCCTTAGTGAAGATGAAATTAATGAGTTGCCTGAAGATAGTACTTCAATTTTCAAAAGTAATATGCTTGACCGGTATTGTGATAGACCAAGAGAAAGAACTGGACCTAATAAACCTATTGCTTAAATGTGTTATGGGGAATTCTTGAGATTATACAGTGTTGTCTATAAAGAATGTAGTGAAAATGATTGCCAGCCTAATGAATTGGACGATAATTTGATAGAATCAAACCATCTCTCAAGCAACTACCCAAAGATTGTTAAACTTTGTTCAATGAAAGGTAAACTAAAATGTCGCAAAGTTCCACTTGTACTTCGACTTCATCAGCCTAACAGAAACAAGTACCCGGAAGATTACGCCCACCACCTCCTCATGCTGTACTTACCTTTCTTTGATGAGAACGAATTATTGTCCCAAGAACACAATAATTATACTGCAAAGCTATTGGAACCAGGTGTCATTGAAAGGATTGAGAGAAACAGAGCTTTGACCCAAACTTATGCTGGTTTAGTAGATGATGCATTAGAAAGGTACAGAAATGATTTGATTCTCAATATGAATGATTTTGAACAGCAGGAGAATGATGAAACAAATGCAGAGCTTCAAAGTAGAACAAACAATAATGAAGAATCGGATGATGAAAATAACAATGACACTACTCATGTCAGAGCTTCAATTCCAATGGAATCAATTTTGCTCCCAGATAATGAAGTAAATGCTCGTATTAGATCTCTAAATCGCCAACAAAGAGAAGTTTTTGATGTAGTTCACAAATGGGGAAGAGATTTCGTTAAAAACCTTTCTTCAAAAGTGCCTAAATGTATTGAGCCATTACATATTTTCTTAACTGGTGGCGGAGGCGTAGGAAAAAGCCATTTACTCACAACAATCTATCATTCTGTGTCAAAACTTCTTATGTACAGAGGAGGAGAACCCACAAAATAAAGAATTTTAGTTCTTGCACCAACTGGCGTAGCAGCAATTAATGTCAATGGAAGCACCATACACAGCGGTTTGATTATTCCTACTACAGATTTCTTTCCACTGAATGCATCATCAAAGCAAAATTTGCAAAAGAAACTTGCATATGTGGAAGTTATTATGATTGATGAAATTTCCATGGTGTCTAGCCGCTTGTTTAGAAATATTGATGAAAGGTTACGCAAAATATTTGAAGTAGATAAACCTTTTGCTGGAAAGTCAGTTCTACTTTGTGGTGATTTATATCAACTGCCACCAGTTTTTAAAGATTTTATCTACAAACCGGATTGCTCCACAGTACATGGTATAATTGGGTTTGAATTATGGCGTAAATTCCAAATCGCTGAATTGACAGAGATCATGAGACAGAGAGATGATATTGATTTTATTGACCTCTTGAATCAAATTCGTTTAGGCGAGCTAGACAAAGAAAAGGAAGAACTTTTAAAATCTAGATTTATTGCAAAAGACAGTCCAGATTATCCCTCTGATGTAACTCATATTTTTGCAGAAAATAAACCAGTTGATGCATATAACATAGAAAAACTCAATGAATTACCAACTGAAAAGCATTTGATATTTGCACAAGATGAAGTTCCTAAGCATTTAACAAACCAAGATGTCAGATTTATTGAAACTGCAAAAGCAAGAGAAACAGGTGGCCTTGCCCGTGTATTAGAATTGAAAGTAGGTGCCCGAATTTTAATTTGCAAGAATATTGACATTACTGATAGACTGGTTAACGGTCAAGTTGGAACAGTAATGGGATTTAAATATAACTCTGGTAATACCATATCAGGTGTCTATGTTAAACTTGACGATGTTCTAGCAGGCAAAAAAGGACCTAATTTAGATCATGTGTGTAGAGAAAATGATTGGATATGGATTGTTTTTGACAGGTGAATACGATAGAAAAGCTATCCGTGCAAACAACGAGGCAGGACTTGAATATGAACGTTTACGAAAAGATAGACCTTTGCATAAAGTTGAAAGTTTTTCTTCTGCTTTGACTCCGGGCAAACCACTGGGCGAAATCTTGTCTTTCCATTTTCGAAAGATGTTGAGAAGATCAACTTTCGACAAATTTCCAAAATTTTCGAAAGATATTGGAAGCTCATCTTTCGATGTCTTTCGACTTTTAGGAAGATGAACTTCTCTATTTTTCCAAGATTTGGAAAGACGAACTTACAAGTTTGTTGAATTTTGTTGAAAATTCATCTTCCTACAACTTTCTATTTTTCGAAAGACGAACTTCTCTGTATTTCAAAAGTTTTGAATATGAACTTTCATTTTTCAAAAAGATGTCGAAAGTCGTTTATCGACGTCTTTCAACTTTTCGAAAGATGATTTCTCTGTATTTCAAAAGTTTTGAAATATGAACTTTCAATTTTTCAAAAAGATGTCGAAAAGTCGTTTATCGACGTATTTCAACTTTTCGAAAGATGAACTTCTCTGTATTTCAAATGTTTCGAAATTTGAACTTTCAATTTTTTTAAAAGATCGTATTTATCGACGTCTTTTAACTTTTCGAAAGACGAACCACGAACTTCTCTGTTTTTCAAAAGTTTCGAAATAGAAACTTTCAATTTTTCAAAAAGATGTCTAAACTCGTATATCGACGTCTTCCAACTTTTCGAAAGGTGAACTTTTACACTTTTACGTTTAATGTTTAATGTTTAATATCTTTTAAATACACGCTTTTTTATAGGAACAATTTTAAAAGAACACGAGTTTGCTGATTTTAATGGGTTTTAAGAGATTTTAAGCCATTTTAATTTCTTAAGGAAAAAAACGTAAGAACACTTAAGGCTAAAAACCTCGAAAAATTAAGAACAGTCCAGACAGCCCAGCCTGAGCCAAAATTTTCTGGTTCTTCTTATAAAAAAAGCAAAAATTTCGACGCTCGTATTTCGACGTCTTTCAACTTCTCGAAAGATGAACTTCTCTTGGTTTTTCCATGATGCTGAAAGAAGGACGCGCCAAAACGTTTACGAACCAAAGTCCGCACTGATGATTACCGGGGATCAAAAAGACTATTTGAAGCATAATTTTTGACGTTTAAAACACAAGAAGATACTAAAATATCTAAATTTCTTGTGAAATGAAATTGTTCTAAGTGTATTACATACACAGTTTTTGGTTAAATACTGTAAATATAATATCCACATCATTGGAAGTACTTTTGCAAACCCCCGGAAAAAAACTTAGATTATTTTCGAATGTTATGGTTTATGATTGCCGGCAAAATTTCTTTTTGTAATTTTGAAACTGGAAGCTGTGGAGTGGAAGGCAGTGTGTGTGTGTGACGAGGAAGACAGCAAACCAAAGCAAAGCCAAAATGCAGTGCAAATGGAAACTATATTCTAAAGATATGAAATGGGAATCAAAAGATGCTAAGGTGAGCTCCTTTTTATATATTTCTAATTATCAACCACACTTCAATCATACTTTTTGTGTCCAGTGCCATCCAGTCTGGCTGGACACAAAAAGTATGATTGAAGTGTGGTATGTGTATACACATGGCTACACCACAGCTTTTTAAAGCTATGGGCAGTTCAAGTTATAGTCTGTTAACCCCCAGTGGATGATATGGATTTTCCACAATAATTTACTTTCGAAAAACTTCAGCTCAGGCTATTAGCCTCCCAGGGGGAGGCACTTAGGCAAAATTGGGTATGTTTCGCTGCTGGTGACAGGGTCCCATTTTTAGGCTCCATAGCCATCAGACGGCTGACCAATTAAATCAGAAAAATTTCAAAACAAATGAACTACGCAGCTCTGCTAGTAGTAGTACTCTACCATTTTTGTTTTGATTTAATGTTGTATTTTAATAATGACCAACCAGCCAGGTCAATCATTCGAGAGCTATGCATGTTAGCCTCCACTGATGCAAGTTGCCCAATCTCATGGTATATGACAGGTTCCCAAAAATTTAAGTTTTTGATAATTTTGGACAATCTTCAGGGTGGAAAACAGAAAATCTTTTAATTTTTCATCTACTTTTATTAATTTTTGCCACTTTTCAGGGTGAAAATGGACAATTTTTCGTTCTGACAGAGTCCTAATTTTGCCGAAAATTCATATCTGACAGGGTCCACTTTTCAAACTCCAACGGCACATCCTTGTCGGCTGTCTAGATCAGTGCCCCACCCCCTAGGTGAAAGCCTCCTTTTCAAAATTTTTCCACCAAGGACGTTTTAATACCAATTTTTTTTTCTATTATAATGTGTAATGTATATACAGGAATTCTTCTTGATAATCAACCAAGTAGGGGGTCAAGCAGCTAGTACAAGACATGTCATCTAAATGCCTTTTCGTAAGAAGCTGGTAACATCATCACACATACCACGAGTGGTTCTAAATCTGGCGTGGTCTTTCAAAGATACCACTAAAATGAAACATATAGGTATACAGCGCGGATGCATCTGAAGCAAACATAGAATTTTTTTTCATACCCGTTATTTGGGGGGGGGAATAAGCAAGGCGGTGTCAAATTTAGGACCACTCACGGTATACACTTAGTACTTTCCTTGAAAGTAGGTTTTCGTTACAGTGACAGATAAAAAGAATATAATCAGATAAAATAATATCTGGACCCTTTAGAACCTTTGAATTTTTTCATCTTTCAATAGAAAATTACAACATTTTAGAAAATATTTTAGGTAATAAATTTCTCTGACAACCTGCAAACCGATTTTAAGATTTTTGTAAGGAAATCAAATTCACATAACACACCACCAGGTACCAACTGGTATGATGTCTTGTACTAACTTCTTGATCCCCCTGGACCAAAGCTGGTCACTTTTGTTTTAACTAGTTGTCTTTCCATTTTCAGGAGATAAAATAAAAGTTGGTTGGTTGGAATGCAAGCTGTCAGATCATTTTATTTTGGAAAATTCTTATTTTGTCATAACATGGTTGAAGTAAAAAATAATGTTAATTAAACTTAACGTGGAATATCAAATGATAACATAGCTGAAGGTAGGCCTTTTATGTATTTTTTTAGTCTAAAAACAAAGAAATATTGACGTTTTGGTTTTTGTATGGAAAAAGATGACATGATTAAATGCACATTTTTTAATAAGCAACTCCAATTTTCTGGTCAGGCCTAGAGTTACTTAGCATTCTGGTCCATTTTCTGAAAAAATTGCTCTGAATACCCCTAATATTATACCATATTTATGTGTATTGGGTCAAAGGGCTATAGTTGGCCATGGTTACATCATCTAAAACAGCTGTCACTTTTCGGGATAGTGGAAAATAATTGACAAATTTGAGGCCTCAAGCCTTTGCAGCCTGATTGCTTGTAAAAAATGTGTAGAACAGAGAAATTACTTTTTAAACTCTGAGGTGGCAAGCTTACAAGTGTGTCAAATTTTCAAAAACTTTCATGTTTATAGGATACATTGAATGTGTGTCGACATTGAGCCATTGAAGTTTTGGGATTTCATTGGAAATAGATCATTTTATCCATTGAACAAGGAACAAAATACAACAAGGTAAGTATTTTTTGTAATATAATCCAGTAATACAAGACTATTGATGATACTATTCCATTGTACATCAAAAGAAGCTAAAATTTTGTTACAGTACACAAAGTCTTGACCTAAGTTCAAAATATTTTTGAAAATAGGTTTTTGTAACCTTTTGTAACTCTTTAGAAATAGAAACAATCTGAATAATTTGTCTTACTAAAGGGTCTTTCTACTATAGTCTATTGAAAGCTGTAAATAACTTATCAACAATTTTACAAATCTCTTTTAGTTATACACCATTTTGTATGCCTGGA
Organism: Clytia hemisphaerica; assembly: GCF_902728285.1. Taxonomy (NCBI): domain Eukaryota; kingdom Metazoa; phylum Cnidaria; class Hydrozoa; order Leptothecata; family Clytiidae; genus Clytia; species Clytia hemisphaerica. Next base: position 63,204 of record NW_027103462.1, read on the forward strand.
TTTCAATACTGATTCATTTCTATTTGTTTTTATTAGGGTCATGACGTAAGGACAGTTACTGGCTGATTTTGAAATGCACTTGAAAAACGATGCTGCAAAACAAAAATGTATGTTGCTGCCATGCAATCAAGATATTTATATGCTTCTTGTGGAGAGTTCGTTTCAACTTCGAAAATAAAACTTGGGTAATATTTTCATTGCAATAATTGGTTGCTGAATGATAGAAGGTATTCTTGTATTTTTTAATGCTTAATTGTAAGAGTCAATCTGTACCATCTTCAAGGGATTGACAATACTGTACCATCACGTGTTGTATAGCACAATAACCTCAGTCTAATAAGTGAACAACTAAACAGAGGACTGGAGTGAGATTGTGGGTCATAATTTTGGAAAATATCACCGTAATATAATTTAATGATTCTTTTCTGAAAAGGGCTTAAAAACCTTCATTTTCGACTACTCTAGGTCCCAAGTATATTATAAATTATGATAAAATATTGCAAAATTTAATAAAAGTGGGGGTCTGAATAACAAGGTGGAGTTTAAGAATTTTCGGTCTGGTTCAGATTTATGCTTCTTTTACTGTGTAGATGTTTCGTTGGATAATGTGTTTAAGGTATGAAAATATTCTTCAAAAGCATTCAAAAATATCCCAGAATATGTTAAATTGAGAAAATGGAGAGACTTTTGGTTTACCCCTGAAATTAATTTTGTCAACATGTCGGAGTCCACAATTTTTAAAAACAAATTACAAAGTAGGTGGGACGTTTATTCAGGACTAGGGCATTTTGGGAAATCTATCTTAATATCAGGTTTTTAATAATGACTTGTACTTTATGGTTTTTCTACCCTCCCCTATAATTGTGCACAAAAAAAGTTTATTTGGGATAGCTTTCATTATTATAGTGCATCTTTTTAGATTGATTTGCATAATTTTTAATTTATTATACAGTATTTTTATATTTTCATATTTTTTACTTCATTAGTTTTTATATTTATAATACCG
>NW_027103462.1:66303-113018 GCF_902728285.1 Clytia hemisphaerica
GGAGGGTGGGACTGGAGGTGAAGGAATTGCAATACTCTAGGGCAATTAAAACGATTTTTGATAAACTTTGCTGCTGAGATTTGCAACCCCTTACAGAAACATGTGTATGTAAATCTTTCACTTGTTAAAATGTAGGGAAAGTTCCAAGACTTGTTTGAATTAAATTTCATTTCAACCGTGATATGCTACATACACATGGTTGTATTGCTTCAGGATCTAATTCAATATGGCTAGTGTGAGGAATTTGTCCATTTATATGTCACATGTTTGATATTGATTTTTTAGAAATAACTTTTTCAAGTCACTCAAATTGAGCCTAACCAGTCAAATAATGTTGTGTATCACTAAAATTTTGCGAGTGTTGAGCTTATCTAAAGACTCTTTAATGTCTGTGATCAATATTGCAGTATAATGTAATATCACTCAAGAAAGGGACTATCCTCACTAACCATACCTTTCCTGATTATTTTGCAAAAAGTCTTAAATTAATTTGAAATTATAGAAAATTAGAATTAAATATAGAAAATTGAAAATACAACAATAGCGTTCAGTTTGAGGTCGTTGTTGTGATTTTTGGCCCGCGCAGTTTGATTATCGGCCCGACAGTGTCATTTGGCACAAATGGCACTGAATGGGCCGATAATCAAAAACTGCAAGGGACGAAAATAACAACAAACAAAAACTTAGCACTAATGCTATTATTATCCATATCCGATATTCAAATAAAGGTTTTGTCTAGCGTCAGCCAAGTCTTATCGCTTCACTGCAATGACTTCTCACAAGTTCCGAGCGGGCCACAAATGAGAAAAAAATTTTTGTCTAACTTCAGTCTGTCAAGTTTCTCTGCTTCAATGCAACGACTTCAATTAATTTCTGAACGGGCCGCAAATGACGTTATTGCCCTGTGACAGGGCGGTTAATGAAATTTCAGCCCTCTGAAGCCGAGTGCCTTAATTTCTTCAGCACGGGTAAGACTATTTGACTCATGAAACCTTTCAATATCGCTTCGTTCGCTATCGTTTAAATCTTTAATGGCTTACTTAATGACCGTCATATGGATAATAATAAAATTTAAATCTAAATATTTTTGTACTTTTACATATTAATCATTATTAAAATCGTTTTATACAAAAATTTGAATTAGTTTTATACTAAAATTTGAATTATTTTATAGAAAAAAGTTGATTATTTTTATACAGAAATTTGTATTATATTTTATACAAAAATTTCAATTCTTTTTATAATTTGAATTTCACAAAATCATCTTTTGTAATTATTTTTTCAGGAATATTTTTTCTAATTTTTCTATTTTCTATTTTTTGCACATCAACCTCATTTTATAAATCAAAATTTTACAAAATTTACAAAACAATGAACATTCAAATCTATTATCTATTGACAAAAATAATGGACAGAATGTACATAAAAAGGAATTTGGTGTTGAAATTGAATTGTTGGTAATTTTTTGATTGTTTATTGTTGTTTTAGTATCAGGTGTTACATGTTTGTAGTGTCCAAAAATTCCATGGATTTACATTGTTTAACTTGGTATACCGTCACGTTCCTGTATTTTGTTGTTGTTGTTTGGTACAATATACTCAATCATTTCACTCTTCATGGATAGATAAAACCATTAGTTTAATTCTGATAGCAGTGATAGGTAAGCTAATTGTTTCTTTTTGATCCCTTAAAATAGGTTAATGCTGACATTTTCACGTGTTTTTCTAAGTATATATTTCACAACAGGGAGGCGGTAGACATATATTATATGAGTAGTAAAAGGATTTTTTACATATTTTTACATACTACCACCCATATTCTTGGAAGAGGTGCTTTACTACCCTGGTAGATTTTTTTGGGATAATTTGACATAAGACCAATTATTTGTTGGTTGCTTTTTGGACCAAATTTCCAAAAAATGCTAAAATTATGTCTTTAATTTTACTACTGACCCCCCCCCCCTGTTCAAAAAGCAATCTTTTTACAATACGATATATTATAATAATAATATTAGTGGATAATGAACTAAGTTTTAAAGTGAATTAATTTTGCTCCTGTTATCTACCTGTGTATATATTATATATATTTAATCTCCATTGTTTTGTTGCAGATAAGATATGCGAAGATCAATCCATAACCAAATATCATGGTTCCTTTATCAACGACGAGTTATATATTGCTTCCCTCTAACACCATCCAATAGTCGAATGTCCACACTACATAAATCAAAACCAGGTACTATAGGCCTCCAAAGTGACGTACATCAAAAGTTTGCATAGTGGTCAATGATATTTTGAAGAATAGTATTAATGTCGAAAAGTGGGTCTACTGCAATAACTTTTTACATCTATCTATCAATAAATCCAACTCTTGTTTTCAATTGCAGAAAATATTATAAATATTTTATTTTCTTTTTTCTACAGAAACTCAATCTTTGACAATCTTTTTGCAAAATGTCTACGTCACTGACTTCACTTACGCTGATATACTTACTTACTGCACGATTTAACGTCCATGGTTCCCAGCATCTGGGTTATGACGCAATCAATATGAATGAATGAATGAATATCAATGCTTTCACTATTCGTTATTGGAGTATCAATTATGCTGTAATTTTTTTAGTTCGTGTTTTGGTTGTTATCCGACATATACTGCTGCTGCAATTAATGAGATTGGAATTGGACATTGATAATAAAATGGAACACTAAGAAAGTTAGAAACTTGTTCAAATTGAAAAGCCAAAATCCACATCCATCTTGCAAAATCTACATGTGCGGGGAAACATATATTGGTGAAACGGAAAGAAATGTCGAAGTCAGGTGGGGTGAACATACGTCATAAAGTGGGACATCTGAACCTTCAAAACACCTCCTTAATAACCCTGATCAAGCTTTCACGTGGAAATCCTATCGCCTACTCCAATCAACAACAAAAAAAGAAGTCTAGAAGCGTTTTTAATTGCCTTTTAAATGCCCCTTCATTGAACAATCAAATTGAAACAAAAACTTTAATACTTTCTCGAAATGGAATAACTTGATTTTAATAGCAAAATATTTTAATATTTTATGTTTTTATTACCCTTGAGAAATCATTGTTAATTCTCTAACTATCGTAGATATCTATTATCTACTATAGCCCATGGTAATTAGCAGTGATTACTCAAAAACATTTCTTGTATAAACTGTACAGCATTTTTAACGTTTTATTTAAATAATTTGCACTGAAGATGACTGTGTCGAAAAGCATATGCTCAATTTTAAAATGAAATTTTCGTGTTTAATCGGTTGGTTCGAAACGCAGGACATAGGACCCAGGAGGCAGGACACAGGACGCAGGTCAGTGCTGACAGGTCAGCTTTAATTGCTGTAAAGGACAAAGAAAATGTTTGAAAAACACTTGTAATTGTTAGAAATATCATTCTGAAGGTATTTTATTGGTCTAGAACCTTTTTAAAGGTCAAAATCTATCCACATGCTTGCCACGTGCTTTTGCATTTTGTGCCGTGTATAACACGGACCTGTAATACTTGTATTATATATTACACATAAATCACGCATGTATAGTAGCAGTTATCTCTTCAATGTCATTGACATGTGACATATATGTTATACACAAAATGCATGTGTTAAAAATATTTATCTCAGCTTTAAACAGCCCAACAGGAAAATACCTATTCACAATCGCTATATCATATCTCATTATATCTCCTGCATCACCTTGGGTATGATAACAAAAATTGACTAAAATAGCGTCAAAGGTTTGTATTTTATTAATATATCAATATTTTCACTCCCTATCTCGTATTTTTGATGAAAATGACGTCACTATTTTCATATCTCTAAAACAGCTCTCTTGGAGCATTTAATGTTTTCAAAATATATAAATCTATATCTACTTGCACCATCAGCATCCTATTGAGCATGAAAAAACATTTTGTTGTAAACTGATGTACACACCTTGCATTTTGTGCTAGCGTCATCATTTACATAATTTAAATGTCATTTTGTCAATATTTAGGATTGATGGCTTGTCATTTAAAAATCTTTTAAATAGCGTATTTTGTATAATATATAATTTTCCATTGCGTATAATGTTTTTAGAAACATTTTATACATTGTATGTTACGAGTGTGTTACAATTTTCCGGTCTGTAGTTTCTATGACCTGCGTCCTGTGTCCTGTCTCCTGCGTCCTGTCTCCTGCGTTTCGAACCAACCGGTGTTTAATTCTTTATTGACTTGAATCATCAGATAATTAAAACTTATGTATATATTAAAATTTGTAATCTTTTCGTGTTCAAAGTATTTTGACCCATCTCTACACCTCTAAAAAGACACATTTACACTTAAATAAAAAAGATAGATTTCTTTGGATGAGAGAACCTTCCCTAGGGGGAATAGGCCCTACACCAAATGTACAGGGATCACAGCACATATAAAAATAATATATAACTATATCTAGAGGAAAGACTAGTTCTAAGTCAAAAATTATCAACAAAAAAAAATTCAATTAGGAGTCAATTCTTAGCGAATATATCATATTTCTCAAATCAACTCTATTCAGAGCAAGTTCATGCCATCGTTCACAGTCTATACCGGGGGGGGGGGGGGCACTTAGGTAAAAATGGATGATGGGTATGTGCGGACGGTAAGGGTCGGTTTTTTCAGCTTTGAAAGTCTCTCTAAGGGTCGGAAAATTCAAGATTTTTAGGAAATTTTTTGATTTCCAGAGAAAAAATTGTAATAAAGTTTCTCTAAGGGTATGACTTTTTTCAAAAACGAAAAAAAAAATTCAAAAAGTCTCTCTAAGGGTCACCTTTTCAGCAAAAATCAGTCTCTCTAAGGGTCAGTTTTCGGAGGTCCCGTCCGCACATACCCCTCATTAAAAAATTCGTGAAATCATGAAATTTAATCTCACGAAAATTAATCCGATTAAAGTATCAAAAATTGGAGATTTTAAATCCCAGCTCAAAAATCCTAGGCTTGTAAAAAATAAGTGGTGGTGGGGTGTGGTTGTGTAGTTTCAAATCTCTAATCTTTGTTTGCGTGTGGGCGGCCGCCCCAACACACACCCCCTGTTTTTACTCACACTAACTAAAATAAGATTTTGATTGTAGTGTAACCAATGAAGTATAAGCCCGAAGGGCTAGAAGTCAATCTCCTTGGTAGGATTTGAAGCCAACAAATCCTACCAAAGCTGCGCGGCCTTGAGCGGGTCGCCTGGTTTTTCCACAAATGACAGATTGAAACTGAAATTTACCGCTAAATTTCGAAAAAAATATCAATCGTAAACAAAGAAATTGCTAGATTCAATCTGTCGTCAAAATTCTTGCCTGAGAAAGGTTAGAGATTGAACTCTAGCCCTTCGGGCTTTAAACTCAATGAGTGTAACCACGATTTTTCAGAAAGTCTTGAAGTATCACTAATTTTAGGAGAATCTAGCATTTGATCAATACGAGTTGAACGCCATAACAGTATCAACAAGATTAAGAAGTCTGGAAGTAGCACGGTTGTTAGGTGAATTTAGCATTTGATCAGATAAAATGACCGGCCCGATAGCGCAATTCTCCTAACCTTCAACCAAGAAAGCCACACAGAAAAGTTTGAAAGAAGTGTCCGAACTTTCGTTCAGCCCACCTTTCCCCATCAAGACTTGAAACTTGAGAGACATGTACGCGTCCACTCCAAAAAAAAAGAAAATCGACCCCACCGAAGGTAAAATGCTCAATTTTCTTTAAGAAATTGACTATGATATTGTCATTAGAGCAAAGCTTAGATTTGTCTACGACCTCATTGATGAACATTTTCATCTCCTACTCCTGGTTTGAACATGTTGGAAGTAAACTTAACCCCCTTTTTCAAAATTAGAGCAGGAAAATAGTACTGAGGTGTCACTGACCTTTTGAAACCTTGAAAAAGTCCTTGGGTTTTATCACGTAGAGTAGAAAAACAGTACTAAAGTGTCACCGACCCTTTGAAACTTTGAAAAAGTCCTTGGGTTTAATCATGTGGAAACAGACCCAACCCCTTTGAACTTTAGGATCCCATGGGGGGAGGTATGTAAGCCAAAATGGGTACAGGGACATGCCCTTGGACAAGGGTTCCTTTTTAAATTTCTGGAAATCTAAGGTCAAATGACCTGCTATGGGTTTAGTGCAAAAGGTTATAACTTGAATATTTAGAAATTGTATTAAAATTATAAATCCTGCAGGGTAAACTTACAATAATACTATAACCCTGGGGTAGGTACTTAGCAAGAATGAGTGCTGGGTATGTGTATGTGCGGGCGATAAGGGTCGGTTTTTTCACATTCCTAAGTCTCTCTTTGCCAAAAGGTTACAGCAATCAGAAAATTTCAAAGTAGTTTCTCTAAGGGTGGGTAAATTCATGCTTTGGAAAATTTTTATTTTGATAGAAAAAATAAAAAAAGTCTCTAAGAGTCAGTTTTCGAAAGTTCTGTCCTCACATACTGTCAACAGCTCTAACTTTGGACAGTCTGATAAAACATGGGACTAGCAATTCGGCCATCATTTTACCGAACCTCCAAAGCCATTTTATTAACAATGTGGCAAATCTAATAGGAAACAAACTTGTTGTCAAGAGAGATTTAACAGTAAGTGAAAATACAGACCAGAAAGTCAACCATCCCATGATATGAACACTTGTCCCTAGATAAAGCTTTTGACGGTACCCCTCATCCGCCAACCCTAGTACCCCCTCCCCTGGACTATATAACTCATTACTTCATTTATGGTAATTTTATGTTTACAGGTCGGATTGATTTGGTTGGATATGTCACTTTTGTAAGTGACCTTATTAAAGGTCAAAAATATTTTGACTTTTACATCGGTTTGGAGCAGTTTGAACGAAGAGTGGTCTGTTTTGATATGGATTTTCATTCGAAAATAATCTCAAAAGTTGGCTGTGGAGTTGTTGTATCCAAAATTGCAGAAAATGGACCAGATTATTTGTATGATCGCTTTTCCGACTATGCAGACAAAGTGCCTTCGTTTGCTTTCAAGGCTCAATACCTGGTTCAACCAACAAGCTTGAAGGATGCGATTGAAAGAGCTCAGTTATATTCAAGGATAACTATTTTAGTGAAGATTGTCAATTCAGAATCACCTGGAATTTCGAGAGATGGGCTTAAGTATCTCACTTGTGTGGTCATGGACCAATCCATTAATTGGAATGAACAAGAACGTACTTTGACTGTCTTTGGTGACTTAGTTGAAGAGATTGTCCTTGATCGCATTTACGAGATATCGTATGTTACAATTACCAAATTTAATCAAAGAAGAGTTTTGAAGACTTCGACCCGATCAGTTATCATCCCAAAGCCCAATAGCGCCATTGTGTTACAACCAAATCCACCTGAAACTACAAATGGAACAGTAATCAGTGTTGTCCAATCGAGCTTGCAAAAATTAAAGAAATGCCCTGGTTGTGGTAGTGACTTACCTTTAACTGGTTCATTGGTCATTAAATGTAATAATTGTGATACATGTCATGCAAAATCTCAGCTACAAACTGGTGGTACATTATCATTCACTATTATTTGCAACAACATAAACCTAAGACGCAGGTTTGATTGCCCCCACGAAGTCGTAGAACGATATGTTGGCTGTACTACCAATGACTGTGACAAGTTTTTATCGTGTTTCTTGGATTCCAAAGTTACAATAACTCACAAAAAGGACATTGTCTCAAATATTGAAGCTTTCACTGATGTGATTCCTGCCGCATTTCACAGTGATGAAAGTGATGATGAATAGACAAAGATGTTAACAAAGTCTTGAAGTTATATTTATTTTATTTTTTTTCTGTTTTTTTCTTGAGTATGTTGATATTTTACCCTTTTTTTAATCACACAAAATAGTCAAGCAAACCTATAGTTTTTGGACATTTAAGTTAGATACAACTTTCTTAATTATTTGTTTTTGTGGCGTGGTCTTAATGTGTCAATGGGGAATAGATCAAAGTTTTCGAAGTTATTTATTTATGGTAATTCCTTGTTCTAATACAGACTTCGCATCTCGCTTGGCATGATTCTGATTCTTTCTTTTGATATTATATTTTTAAAAGAGAAATATAACTTAAGATATTTATGTTTTGATATTTTTTTAAAAGTTTATATTTAGGGCATGAAAAGGAAAACTTTTTATGACTTGTCATTTAAAAAAGTATACTTAAGAATTTCGTCATAAAATTCTGGAAAGTTATTTCTATTTGATTCTCTTGGAATTGTTCACTTTAATGCCCTGTTGAAAGAAATTAGGCATTTCTGTTTCTGACATAAGACATTTACGTTTATTTATATTTTCATTTACTTAGAAGTATTTTGGACATTTTTAAATAGGTTTATATTTTGCTATCTATGAAAAAGGTAGAAATTCTTGAAGTAGTTTGTACATTTACAAAGAAGTTTGAATTTTGTTATTTAAAGACATATTTTAGGCTTGATCTTTTTATTATTTACAGAGTTTTTAACATAAAAGAGAAAGTATTTTTAACATTTCAAAATGAAAAATCTTACACCAATCTGACATACCTTAAGGGGATAAATTTATGCAAATTTGGCCCTTTTTCAAAAAAATGTCCCTCAAAACTTGAAAATTTCAGTTATTCGTATTGTAAACTTTTTTTTTTTGAGAGGAAAAGTTTGATAAATTTAGGACCCTTCAAATTTTGGGCAATTTTCACCAAATTCGAAACGCTATGAAAGTCACTGCAAGCTCTCGTAAAAAAGGAGAAGAATGAAAAAACAATTAATTTTTTTTTATTCAGTTTCCTAGATATATCAGCAACATAACAAACAAACTCGCAAAGAAACAAATAAAAGCAGCAGCATTATTTGATAGTATTTAGGGCTCTGAACTACTTGGAGAAGACCAAAACAAAAGTCAGCCATTTTGCTTATACTTTGATGACGAAAAATTGCTGAGTCAACACGGGAAAAAGAACCGTTTCGGATCGTTTTCGATCTTTCCGAAAAACAGTAGGACTTTCCGTTTTGAGATAAAGCCTGGTTTACACGGTCACATGAAAAACTACATTTGTCGTCCTTCGTGCTGCAAAGGTTAAGGCCGATGTCCCACTTTCGTGCGAAAAGCGCGCGAGAGATTTTTCTTAACCGTTTTTGCCTGAAGAAAAGATTGCGTCATAAAAAAGTTTCGCGCGAACAAAAAAAAGTTGAAGGAAGTTTAACTTTTTTCAACCGTTACGTCAATTTTGACCAATGGAATTGCTTCTTTTTTCAATTAACCAATGACGTAACAAATAGCGTGAAAAGTTTCGCGCAAAAGTGGACACCGGCCTTTATTCTCGGGTACCTAATAGACGGGGAGGCGGTTGCAATAAATTTGTCCTGTTTGGAAAATTTTAAAAATCAATTAGCGGGAGGACTCTAATTATAAGCACCCGAGAGTAATTAATTCCACAAAACGAAATCTTTGGGGGTCGAAGGGAACCCCCCCCCTCGGACGAATAGGGTTAACCCCCCCCCCTCGGACGAATAGGGTTAACCCCCGGTTAACCCTGCAAGTATGTAGATCTAAAGTTAAGGTGTGATATAAAAAAGCTCCCCCTAGTTTTGAACCGCCCCTAAAAGCTTAGTATGAATAACAGATCTGTAAAACCCGTGCAACTTTAAGCTTTCTCCAGCAAAAAAAAAATAATAAAGCAAAAATTTGACTTTTTAAATTTCGTGCCGGTAGATGTGATCTAGCATTTTAATTGTTATGGGAGCGCGAGATAAGAGGCAAGCGGTAAACGTATCATTTCGCATCTCTCAAACCGGTGAAATTGCATATTTTTTAGTCACGTGACTTTGGTAGGAAATCCTTCCAAACCTTGCTTCACTTTTCGATAAAAGTCGCGTATCGTCGGGGGCTTTATAGATCTGTGGTATGAATAGGGTTAAAACTCTCATACTCACAAAACAAAAAATGAAGTGCAAAACGGTTGTTCGCAAGGATGATAAATTTTTAGCAAGATTGAAAAAAGAATAGAAAAACAAAGAATGTTCTATGTCTCTGTTGTTAGTTCAAAAAAGTTCAATGATAGATAACATGAAATAACGTCTCGTGTAATAATAATTCTCGATCCTAAATCCCAATCTAATGACGTATCAAATTGTTTCCCTTCGCATATATTTGAAAGTTCCGATTCTTTTCCTGCAGATGTCAATGGTTCGCATATTGCTCGTTTCGTATATTTGGTTCGTCCAATTGATACACGCTTCGTAAATTTTTCTAAATAAATTTCATGTCTTGTTTGTCACCGTTTATCGTTGTCACATACATCACACATGAAACTATAATATAATAATATAAAATATAAGTAAGGTCCTCGCATCGATACATGTTGTTTCATTGTTAAACTACTTAAGTGGATTAATTTTCGCTTGGACAAAATTTTGCAAATCGAAGACGGAAAATTCTGGCGTAGATTAAATTTCACGAATCAGCCTGTTTTTCCTTCTTTTATTTTCTCCCCGGGTTTGGCAAAATTTGCAATTTCAAAAATTTCGCGAAAATTGCGAAAATCAATCCATTTAAGGTACTCATGTATGTAAGCATCATGCAGAATCAAACCCTGATCTCTTGGACGCCCAACATATCGAGTTAGAATTTAGAAAGAATCTCTTGAGTGGGGGAACAGAAGCCACTTAATTTAGCATCTACATACCACGCTCGCGGGTGATTTTAATTTTTCTTCAATAGAAAGAAATTTTAAGTCCTGGATATGATGATCAGTTTTCCACCTTGTTTTAAACTTCTATATAAAGCCTTCTTAGCACTTTAATCTAATAAGATTTTTTTCAATCTTATCCTTTTGGGCTGACCTTCCAGCGCAGCTGGTTTATTCTTCTTCGTTTCCTGACCATACTAAAAATATATCATCAAGGAATCGTTTAAATATTTTGATGAATCGTTTATATTTTGATTTTAAAGTAGTTCTTTCTTCTAGAAAGCCCAAGAAAAGGTTAGCATAAGGGGGCGCCATAATAGTGCCCATTGCTGTACCAAATACCTGTTTGTATAGGATTTCGTTGAATTCGAAAAAATTATTTTCGAGAACAAATAAAAGTAGTGTCCTTAGAACCGTTTTGTTGGGAACATATTTGGGTAGTTCTTTTCTATATGTCTCTATAAAATATAGACATCCCTCTATTCCATCTTTATGTGGTATGTTTGTATATAATGATGTGATATCTAGGGATACTAATAGTGTGTTACTGTGAATTTTAGTTTTGTCTTTCATAAGTTTTTGTAGAAAGTGTTTAGTATCTTTAACATGTGTCTTTAATTTCGGTACCAAGGGTGAGAGGCAGATGCTCAGGAATTTCGAGATGTTTTGAGTTATTGAGTTGACTGAAGAAACTATTGGTCTTCCCGGGATGTTTTCTTTGTGCACTTTTGGTAAAATATAAAATAATCCTATGCGGTGGTTTTGTGGCGGTGTTGCAAATTTCCGGTTTTTTTGTGTTATTTGACCATTAATTTCCATTACTTCAAAAACGCTTTCAATTAGGATTTTTGTGTTCGGTATTATGTATTTTTTTGTTACCTTTTGGTAAGATTTGGTGTCTTTTAAATGTGAAAAATTTTTATTTAGGTAGTCTTTTTTGTCCATGTATTGAGCTACCTTTGTCTGCTTTTTTGATTATTATTTCCTGGTCAGACTTCAGTTCTTTAATAGCTTTTTTATCTGTAGGTGTGACGCTCTCACGGATGGGCATGCGTTTTATTCTTTCAATGAAATTTGTTATTTCCTGATGAGTCTGTTCGAAGTATTTGATAATGTTTTCGTTTTCTGGTTTTGGAGGGGTCCAGTTGGTTTTCACATGTAAGTTATCTGGCTTTGTTTTAGGAGAATTTCGAAAGAAGAGAATCGTTGACATTTTATCAAAGAAAAGTTTCGTCGCTACTTGGATCTCGTTTAGGGCAGTAGTTTTGTTTGGGGTTGGAATAAAAGTCAGACCCTTGTTAAGTATCGAGATTTGAGCAGAAGTTAACTTTTTGCTAGAAAGATTTATTACGATATTTCCGAAAGTTTTGTTATTATTTATTGGATTAGATAATCTACTTGATATTTTTGTCAAAGGTTTAGTTTTTAAAGTGGAGGTACATTGATCGGAGACTATTGAGTAAGTCTTAAGATATTTCTTTTCATTTAAAATAAGATCATTTTTTATAAAATCTATATTTCGTAAATATGTGCCTAGTCAAAATTCTGTGTTGAATCTCTGGCGTTTTTGAGGGTTAGTATAACTGTATTGAGAATTTTGGTTGTTTCTCTCAGGGTGTAGGGCGTTTATGGGTTGGTGTTTCCTAGCGTTGGTAGTAATGGTTTTGTCTTTGGTTGTAAACTGTCGGTGTGTGTTGTCCGTTTTGTTGTCTATTTTGTTGCTTGGTCTGGGTTTTTGGTGTGTATTTTCTTTGTTGGTAGTTAGTTTGATCATTTTGGTGGTAGTCGGATTGGTTTCTTTGGTGGTAGTCATTTTTAATTGGTGATCTTGTTGGTCTTGTTGTGATCTCAGGATTAGTTCTCTGTTGAGTTCTCTTACTTTATCTTCTGATAAAAGTTTTTTAAGTTCCTTTCTTTGTAATTCGGCTAGATCGTGCTGGTTATCATGAAATTCAATGCAAAGTTCAACGAGGGATTTTGATGCTTCGTTCTCAATTTGGGACCAGCGTTCCTGGAATTCAGTTCCAAGTGATAATTTAGAGGTAACTTTTACTCTAACTCTAACTAATATATAACAATAAGAATATAAGCTGTGAAATATCTTTTTAATAACAAAGTTGGTACAAGAAAATCAACCCTGGATTCACCCCCTACTTCGAAAAGAACAAGGAATCGGACAAGTGCAAGGGATCTGCAATTAAATACTAAAAAACGTCTCGGGTACAATACTTTGTTTCGTGGACAGTATTATAAATTTTTGCATGTTGTATGTTAGATAGGACAGTCCCAACTGAGAGAAAATGAACGTACGAATTGTCGAAGGAAATACTTAGAACGTCGGCTTATGGAAATATAATATATAGGCTTTCGTGCTTTTCTTAAAATGAGTATATAAAATAAAATAAATCTCTTTTCCTATAAAATTACACAAAATATAAACATGCTAAAATCTCTTAAAAGCAAGGCACTGGAGGAGCCCAAAAAAATAAAATAATATCTCTTTTCCTATATACACAAACAATTGTGACAAATATTTCCAAGTGGTGACTATAAGAATTAATGAACTACTGTAATCGGATTAAATTTCGCGAATTTTTGCCATTTTCGCGAAATTAAATCTCGCGAAATTTAATCCGATTAAAGTATAAGAATTAATGAACTAAATCCCAATAGCCGCAAAGAAAAGGCTAAATTTTGAAAGTTTGTCAAACTATAAACTGGTCTTCACATCTCTTCGTACATTAAGACTGGACTGGGATGGGCTGTAAAACTAAAAAAATGCTAAAAATGAAAAAATAAAATGTAACAAATGTAAATATAGTTTAAAAAAAAAGTTTCGTTGGGGGTCCTAAATCGAAAGAAAGCTAGCCACAAAACCTACCATGAAGGAAGTTTTTTTGTTCATCGTTCATGTTAAAGGTGAAATCGACGTCAATTGCTGTTTCTTTTTACAATGTTCTGTAATATTTTTCTTTCCATGGATCATACATAGGAACGCTAGGCTACCAGGAAATGTTTCAAGCATCGAGTTTCTCAGAGCTGTCTCACAGTCTGAAGCATAAGCCTGTAAGAAGTGCTTCAATCCAGGCGTAGTGGATGACATTTTCTGAAATAAAGTGTCGTACGTGGCTTGATCTTTTAACATGCACAACATCAAAGGGCCCAACATAACAGGACAAGTCTTTGTCCCTTTGATGAACAACGTTGTGTTGTTGTACATGGTCACCAACAAAAAGAAGGGTCCGAGTCTAAAGGTGATGTCTGTAAACAAAAGAGATTTGAATCCCTCCTGATCATTGCAGCAGAAGTTAACAATTTCTTGAGTCTAGGTAATGTTCTAGTTGGTGAGTTGGGGAGTTGGGGAGTTGCTAGTTTCGAGTTGGGGAGTTCGTAAAACCTTACGGCGACCGAAAATTTTCTAATTTAAACTAATGTAGCCCAAAAGTACAAATTTCAAATTAGCCAGTACCAAACATATTATTGACTTTAAGATCATGAAAATGGTAAGTTGCTGGCTAGCAAAGCCAAAATACTTAGTACTGTTATGTCATTGTCATATATGTCATTGTCATAATGCTGACAACATGACACGTCCTTGTAAAAATATTGACAAAATCTTTAAATACAATGCTTGTCAAACAAATTTCCCAAAAAATATTGATCATACTGCAAGTGATGCTTATTGTATAAAAGGATATAAATTGACAGTCATCTTAGCCTCAAAAAATTCGTAGAGATAGCTTATAGAGCTAGGAAAAATAATGACACTTTCTTTTGTCATTTTATCATTGGAATTCACACTTTTTAATAAAAATTTTGATCACATTATAAAATACAATGGTTCTAAAGTCACTTTAATAAAGAATTTTATTTATACTCAATGTGATGCAGGAAATATAAATGGATATGAATTGACAATAGAAAATAGCTTTCCATGCTCTCAGCGCACGTGTTTAAGGCAAATAAGCATATTACAGGTGGTATATGTATTATACGTATTATATGTGTTATATATTACTCTCATATTACATTTACTTTCAAAATTGTACTTTTGATGTATGTTATTCTTTTTCGGTAGCCGGTAATTTTTTAACTCCCCAACTCGAAACTAGCAACTCCACAACTCGAAACTAGCAACTCCCTAACTCGCGACTAGAATAGTTTCCAAACTCCAATTTCTTTCATCTGTTGATCAGTGAAAGCTATAATCTTTGGTACATAATCATCATTTGTGTAAGAGCGTATGAATCTCTCATCTCCCTCCTTGTAATTTGCCATGATTTGGGTTATTTGGTACAAAGGGTCAGTATGCACATTTGCGTCTTTTGATTTCTTCTTTGTGTACGAAGCCTGATCTTTCCCTGTTGGCAATGACGCAATCGAATCAGGATTCTCCCCTCCAACGGTTTTCCGGACGTTGAACACTGCTCTTTGAATTGAATTTTCTTTAAATAATTCGTTCGATAGTAGTTCTTTGGTGCTTTTAAACACTTTATGGTACGGGTTTGTTTGATGTTTCGAGTTACCATGTGTCTTGACCTTTATTGTATGTGGGTCTCCAGCAAAACGGTACCTGACGAAAACAAGTTTGTATTGCGAATTAGAAGAGGATATGCTCACTACAATCTTCTTCAAACTATCATCTGACAAATTTTTGTATGGTCTCCGTGTGACTTCAATGCTTCCCATTGTTCCCTTTTCAGCCCTTGTAATGTATTCACATTCGTTGGTACTACTTTGATGAACTTTGTAAGTTTTTGTAACAGTTCCAGTTTGGTGCCATGGGACGGGGGTACTCCAGAAACTAACTCAGGATAATTTTCTGTAATGTTCATAATAAATGGTACAAGGATGTCATTGTCTGCAGAGGTAAAATGGTCTTCAGAAATTTCCACAAGTCCATTCACTCCATTGTACCAAGCTCTAAAAAGGTTAAATGAATAATCAATTTTAAGTCATGGAAATTAATATTAATCTCAATACTGGGAGTGCAATTATTAATAGAATGAATATATCATTAAAAAAAATAAAGAAAAAAAACAGTGTAAAACAATTGATTTATGTGATAACATTATTGTGAAAAGATGTTATCCATGTTTCAACTTTTTAAACTTGATGTCTTCACTGGTCTTCAAGGACTTTTGTTCATCTATGGATTTCAGTGTTTTATACACCTACGGAAAGGACTGTTAGTCATATATTTTTCTCTTTATATTTTTGTACAAATGCTTAGAGCTCAACCTGATTAAATAATTCAGCTTACCCTTGTGCTGGTGGTAACTGGTTTTGTGACTTAACAGAGAATGAAGAGCGACACCCATTCGGTAAAAGGTTATCTTGGTCATTAGGGGGAGGGGAATCCATTAGTGATATATGCAGTGGCTCATCCAGTGAGTCATCACGGGAAGGAGAGGCACCAAAGTGGTCGTGTTGAGAGTCACTTTCCAAGTGATTGGGGTTGATCGGTGTATCCTGGTAGGGAGAGTGATATGGAGAGTTGATCGATAAGTGTTCAGGGTTGAACGATGCACCACGATAGTGGTCGTGTTGAGAGTCACTTTCCAAGTGATTGGGGTTGATCGGTGTATCCTGGTAGGGAGAGTGATATGGAGAGTTGATCGATAAGTTTTCAGGGTTGAACGATGCACCACGATAGGGAGAACTATTTGACGATTGATCCGAAAAGTTGATCCTTAAGTGATCAGGATTAATCAATGGATCCTGGTAGAGAGAAACATCTGGTGAGCAACAAGGTGAGTTGACTGGTAAGTGTCCAGGATTCAGCGGTGCACCACGGTCAGGAGAGATACTTGATGAGTATTCTGGAGAGCTGAATGTCAAGTGATCAGGGTCACGTGATAATCTGTGAAAATAAAATGTCAAAATATATATTTGTAGTATTAATTGTGAAAGAAATGTACAGTGTTTTGATTTTTCCAATCATTTGTTGTGGTCCTTTGTGGAAACAATTTACGAGCTGCTTAAAAGCTGTTGAATCTTTTAGAGCATATGCAAAACATATTTTTATCTAAAAGTTTGTATTATGCAAGTGGCATTTTGTCATCAAAGATAATAAACTGTCGAACGTGCGAACGTGCGAACCGCACTGGGCTCAACTTCAGCTTTTAAATCATTCGTAGGCCCAATTGTAAATTTCATGACTTAGGGAAAATTTTAGCATTCCTTAAAAAGTTTTAACTTGTTTAGGCTAAAAACTTATCCCCAGGCCCCAAAAATATACATATTTTTTAAATTGAAATGACAACCCCAGGTATTCACCCAAGGAATAAGTGTACAAAATTTCATCCAAATCGGACAATTTTTGAAGTCTCCGGGCTGCCCCAAAGATTTTAGCCTCGTTTTGGCGCTGAAACTCGTCTCCAGGCCCCAACAATCAAAATTTTTTGAAGAATGAAAAAAGCACCTCTATGTATTCACCCAAGGAATAAGTGTGCAAAATTTCACCCAAATCTGATAATTTTTGAAGTCTACAGTTTTCGGACATACATACATACATACTACAGACATACATACAGACAATTGTCAGATTCTAACTGAACTGAAGTTGAGAATATCAAATAATAACAAGCAACATGCTGAATGGACCTTCCATAACATTTTAGGCATTGACATTTTGCATCATTGTGCAAAAAATCAGAAAAGATTAATGAGTCAACATTGCGAAAAGCTATATTTTCCTATTTGGTTAGAGGGAATTTCCCCAAAATACGAAAATCCGTTTTTTACGGCCAAAAAGAACTTTCTGGGAAAACCACTTCTGCCAATTTTTAGAGAACCTTGCCCTCCATCTTTGTACAAAAAATCAGAAAAAAGGAATGACAAACCCTATTTTTAGGCAGTTTTTGGCCCTAATTTGCTCAAAATTTTTTCTCTCAAAATTCGGGCTCCGTCACATTTTGGGCATTGCCATTTTGCATTTTTGTGCCAAAAATATGAAAAACCTAATGAGCCATAACAGACGGACAGACAAATGGACGGACATCTGTTAACTTAAAGGACCTCTGAGGTAGGTCCAATAATAAGCAGATATTCAATAGGTAAAAGTTGGTTATTGAGATTTATTAACCTGAGGTGATAAATATTAAACGAGGCAAAGCCAAGTTGAATATCAACACCGAGGGTTAACCCTACTTCCCCACCGGTTAAGAAATTTTCTGAGAATTACTAAAATCTTATAGCACAATGATTTTTCAAATTTCTAGGAAAACCGGTCAGCAGTTGTGGCGGCTGTTACCGCAGGAACCGCGCAAAACGCAAGATTTTTTAAAATTGAAATGGCTATAAAAACAGAACAAATTGTCCAAATCTGTTGGAATTTTGCAAAGTGACTCAGTTTTAGATATAGAATAGGACTGCATAAAAAAAATTCAAAAATGGCTTTTCACCGTTTTCAATGTAAAGCGGTGAATTTTTCCATAATGGCAGATTTTTTTAAATTTTTTTTCATCAAGTCATTCCAAATATCAAGTAGCAACTGATTGCAAAATTTCAAGTCCGTACCTCGATTCTATCAAGATTTATAGTTAAAAATGTTTTCAAAAGTTCGACAATTGGACCGTTCCTAACATTTTTCAAGATTGAGCGCAGACCGCCATGTTGAAAAATTGAAAATGATAAAAAATTGTTACTTTATAGTTTTTTTAATTATTTCAACTGGGATTTTGAAGAAATAAAAATTTTTATTTAAAACAATTTCTATGCCATTTTGAAAAAATGTCATGTTTTTGACGGTTTTTTCAAAAAAGTTCTGTTATTTGGGTTATTTGGTGACGTCATCGCGTAGTTCTTAAATTTTTTTCTTTTTTTTTAATTTAATGGCAAAGTTGATTTGTATCAATTTTTACGGTGAAAACATTTGCTAATCTGGATTTATGGAGGGCTGCCCCCCCCTGGGTCTCACCAGACCAAAAAAGGCCGGGCGAGTAGGGTTAATAAATCCAATAACCAACGTAAAACCTATTGAATGTATGTTTTATTCTATACCTAAAGGCAAACAAAAAAAAACTATAAAAACTTTTTACAGAATAAAAAGTGCTCACCACATTGAACGTTCAAAATTTTTCTCTTTATCAACTTTTTAATTACTTTAAGTCATTAAAAATATAAAGTAAGATTGACAATAGAACTATTTTAAGAGTTTCTTTTCTAGCAAATCTTTTTTTGCTTTGTGATAAACAAAAAGTTTGAATTTTGACCAGACAACCCATCTAAGATGGGTTACGGGGATGCTCCGCTGGTCAGGGTACCTTTTTTAACCTCCACGAGTCCCAGGTAGGGTCGCAAAAACACCAAAATAGAAAAATCAGTCCCTCGTAGGGTGCCTATTTTTGGAAAATTTGGGGAAAAAGTAGAAAATTTGAGAACATTTTGGAATTTCAGTCCCATTCAGGGTCACTTTTTTCGCAAATTTCGAGTCCCACGTAGGGTCCATTTTTCAAAGCTCAGCGGAGCACCCCCATCGGTCGACAAGGGTAGTACCCCCCCGGGACCCCCATAATGAAATTTTTGAAAAAAAGAAGACAAAAAACATCATCAACATCCCCTCAGGGATTCACCCAGGGATCAAGTGCAAAAAATTAGCCGAATCAACCATTTTTGAAGTCTCCAGCCTGCCGCAAACGTTTTAGCTATTTTTTGGCAGAAAAATTTGTGCACAAGCTCCCAGAAATAAAACTTTTGAAAAAATTAAAAAACACGCTATTCCATTCACCCAAGGATCATGTGTGAAAAGTTTCAGCCAAATTGGACCAATTTTTGACGCTGTCCCACCAGGCCCAAGGGAAAAATGTTTGGCAAATGAAAGTGGGGGGCTTCCGAGGGTACGAAATACCGGAATATCAGTAATTTTTTCGTCCAATACTGGATTCTCAGAAGCACCCCCCCCCATGAAAAGAAAGGCACCCCAAGTCAAGGATTAACTCACAAGGAACAAGACTACCAAATTCAATCCAAACTCAATTTTTTTTAAATCTTTAACCTCCCCCAAAGGCATGTTAAATCCCCACCCCACCATGTGATTACTACTACAAGAAGGACTTTGTCAATAACGCAGGGGGTGAAGACTGACCAACCACCCTTTTCCACTGATGCCAACAAGATAGCCAGTGGTGGAGAGGAAAATATCAAAGATGTACAAGGTAAACAGTGCAAATTCAAATTATTCAGTCCAAAACTTACTTTCTAATTCAGCTTGGTTAATTTCTTCTTGACAGAACCTTCTTCTGAACTCAGCCATCGTGGAAAGATAATGTGAGTCAGAGAATTTTTTCTGCTAAACGCGTGCCATAGAACAAATCTCATTGGCTGAAAATGACGTAATCTTTCAACTAACCAATCAATTATCGCCATACTAGCCGTGTTATTATGAAAAGAAAACCAGGTTTGATACTAATCCGAAACGGAAAATCGGGAAATTAGTCTGTCTTTCTTTCATCTCTCTTTCCTCTGGTCTGCAAGATTTCTACTCAAATCGATTTTTAATGCATCGAGAGCGCTAGACAATATTACTGCGGCGATCTTGCTGACAAAATGAAAAACTTCTAATTTCTAGATTCTCATTATGTTATTATGTTATGGAATCACTTGAATTTCAAATAGAAGTCACCTACACATCTAAAGAAATCAGTAATTCTATTATTTTCAAGCTCCAGGGCATAAAAACTAGGGTACTCCAACAGGTACACCAATGGAGTAGTCCATAGATGGGATCCATGTTTTCCACTGACCCTAAAAGAACCTCATGGATCGACATGTATCTTCAACTGATGACCTCTTAAAACGGTTTTTTATCTTACCATTTAACTAAAATGATACTAGAGTTCCACCATGGACCTATAACCATACGTAATAAGTCTTTTAATCTATCTAAATCATAAGAAAATATATAAAAATGTCTTGCTTATAAAAGAAAAGAAATGTTCTTGCATCGTACTAAAATTGACAAAAACAAATGTTAATACCTTACTGTTTACTATTTACTTTCTATGCTAGATATACTAATGTTTTGGCATTATCAAAATGTCCTCTTTAGACTTTATTGGGATGTTGTAAACTACCACACGTTTGGATTCGACCAGCTTGCTTCCAAACTGCTGGAACACTTCGACGTCCGTCATGCTCCCCATCCTTCCATCCATCCTTAGCCCGGATGTCATTAGACCATTTATCATGTGCCCTCGTTTAAGTGTTTTTCTGTCGACATACCTTTTCACCGCAATCAAAAAATCGTCCTTGCTAAAAGCTGTGAAAAAGAAATAAAAATTTACATAGTATTTCAGTCTGATGATTGACAAACTCATAACAGTATTTGACATCCCCCCAACTTCTTATTTTATAAATGATTAAATCAACAGATAAGAAAAATGTTTATAATACTAGAATATAAGGACATTGAAGAGTTACCTGAAATATCTATTGGAGCTGTAACTGGCTGAGGTTCTATTGAAAAAGAAACAATAAATTCAAATATAAACCGCTTCAGAAAATTGGTACATATAAATTAGCTCCAGATTTCATCCAAGCAATACATGCTTGCTTTTCCTAATTTTGTAAGAAAGATATTTCAAATTTTAATACCTTGACTAAAACCATCATTACTCTCTTCAGTATCCTCATTCTCAATGGCATCATGCATCATATCAGGATCTTGCCCGTTTTCAAATATGTCATTGAAAGATCTTGTGCCCTTGAAATTAAAAACATTGAAAACTTAATTATTCACTAGCCTTCATATCTATGATTATGACGTTTGGTTTTATCGTCAACATGAAAAATATGAGCTATCTGATTGACACATATTTCATTTCGGGACAGTGTCTACCTATTGTTCTATTATGCTGATATAAGAAAAATATTCCTTTTCTTTTCCTCTTTCTGACCAATCTTACTCAACATTCGTCGTGTCAATCCAATATGAAAAAGCTTGTGAATTAAAACTGACGAGTAAGCAAATAATATCAATCTTATTTAAAAAGAATCTCTTTAAACAACCTTGTAAACTAATTTGGTACAGATTTGCGATGAATATATATCAGCTTTTGATTTTAGAGTAAAGTCATCATATTGAAAAGCTGTCACCTCGTGTAACACAATTAACACCAAAATTTAGCTTAGTTATCTACTCACCTCTTCAACCGCTTGAGTGGATTGTGGAACTTCACCAATCCTATCTTCCTCTTCTTCCTCGTCCAAACTTACAGTGGCATCAGGGTCAGCATCATTTACATTTACAGTAGCACAATCAATATTGATTGTCTCAGAAGTTGCAGCTGCTACCTGTTTGAAAAAGAACAAGTGAGAGGTAGATACCTGACCTAAAAAAAGCTTCTTCTGAAAATCTGTTTTCTTAATTCAAATCAAAATTCACTTTTAAATAGTTTTAAAACAGTCAAGAATGTTTATAGTTGTATTTAATATGTTATTTTGTATAGCTCATAAGTTATGAAATGAAAAAAAAACAATGTCTTATCACAATAAGATTTACTTAGTTTGCACTTACCTTTTCATAAGCATGAAGTGATAATAGCAAAAGATCCCATAATTTCTGCATTGATTTTCATTATGGAAGAAATGCTTGAATTGGAGTAATATTGAATCAATCAATCACCTGTTAACTTGATCAAAAAAATTGTTTACGAAGACAAAAACATAGTATGTGTGACTATTACAAGTCAAGGATGCTTCAGGATATCGTGTGAAGGAGCCCACCATTTTACCACACCAGACAGTACGGACGAACAGATATAAATTGATGGATCACTACTTTCAAGGTTTGGAAGCCCGCAGTACCATTGGCACTATTTAAAAATTTATGTCATTTTCAATGTTGAAAATATTGGGTTTTTATTGAAATTATTGCAATTGTTTCTGCTGAGTGTTTAGAGTCTGGAAACATTTCTTTTTATATAAATTAGTCAAATAATGAAAATTGTCAGCATTTGTATTTTCTAGTTTTTTCACATTTCTTTTTAGGAATTATAGCATAAATATATTTTATTGGACCTTTAAGAAAATAGGTATTTTTCGAAAGTTTGACTGTTCTTATAAAAAAAAGGCATAAATCCACTTTGTTAAATGCAGCGGGTCCGAAAAAATTTTTGCCCTTTTTTCGAGGATATGTAGTAAAACGATCAGTTATAGAAAATCTCGGTTCAGAAAGGATCCTTTTTCGATAGCTATCTACCAATAGAAAGGGAAATCTCGAACTCAGCAGTGAGTTAGAAGTGAAATCGGTTGTGTATAAGAATTGAGATAGGTTACCCCTGATATCTCAGCAAGTCTGGATGAACGATACAATAGAAGAAATTGCAGTTATAATCTAGATTTTTTAGTTCGAAAACGGTGAAAATATATTTTATTTTATTTTTTTGAATGGATTTGCGTAAAACAATATTTTTCAGCTTTGAAAGAAAGTAATTTTATGTTTTGTAATTATTCATTTCTTTAAGTGGTGTATGCACGGTGTATTTAGGTTTTGTAAATGATACTTTTCAATTTAAAGTTCAGAATAAAAACCATGAAATCTTGCGACTTTTGCGACAGTTTTAGTAAGCACCTGTTTTAGTAAGTGTAATAATAGTAATAATCAAAGGTATGTTGTCATGGTTTCCACTACGACTCGTTTGGTGACCACGTGTAAGCACTTAATCAAAGAATCATCAACGATCCAACTCTATGAACTTGGTTGTAGAATGTTCAGAGTATTGTTTTTAAAGAGCAAGGTTTGTTCTTGTTGTGAAGACTTTTGAAATCATTTTTTTAGAAATTGATTTATGAAAATGTCTTTTCAGAAACAAGTTCCATGACTTACCAAAGGCATGCCGATCTCCATTACTCGAGTAACTATCAGAGAACAGAGAGTATAGAATTATAAACAGCAAAGCAGTATACGTATTGAGATTACCTCTTTGACAATAATTCAAATTATTTTTAAATATTCAGAAGCCTGTAGAATTCCCCATGTCAATATTCAAGCCTTGAGATTTTTAAAAATTTCGAGATGTTCACAAAATACAGGTAAGAAAAAGTGTCATACAAACCTATTTGCAGGAGATAACATACTTGAGAAGGCATCCAGAGCAATGCAGCAAAAACCAGACAAATAATATTTGTTTGAAGTACGAGAACCATTACAAGACCAATGGGTTCAGCTGAAACGCAGAGAAGTGCAGACATATTGTTAGCTTAACTGAAGTTGATTGCCACACAAGACTTGAGAAGTGGTATCATTATTGTATTGTTATTGAGCTTAGTGCAATATTTGAACTGTTTTAAAGCGTGTCAAAATTTATTTGAAGGGTTTTTACTGACTGGCTAGAGTGGCGAGGGAGATTTACGAAAGGGACTCTCTGATTTTTACTTTAAAGACGCTGGAAATGACACAAAAAGATAGAAGGAGAACTTCAGTCAAAATATTCAAGCAAGATATTTTACGTAAGGTTTACAGGTGTTGCCTTTTATCTGGTCCTGCCTCTTTAGGTCGTTATCTCTGGACTAAAACCCAAAAATGTTTAACAGAAAGGCAGCATATACAAGGGACTGACTTTTTTCTTGTTACCCTACCCAGGACTAGCGAAACTGAAATTTGGTACCCTTTTGTATCCTATCCTGCAGAACACCCCGTCCGTTTTTACCCAAGTACAAGTACCAACACAGGATAACAGTCAGTCATTGAGCTTTCTTTATACATAGGAAAACGAGAGATTTTCATTGGTTTACTCATTGGTTCATCATAAATCCAGATGAAGTTCGTAGAATTTTGGTGTTTTCGAAAAATGAGGCAAAGTTTCAAAGGTTTAAATTTCAAAGAAAAACCTTGATATACAACGTTAATCTACTTAACTTCTATACTGGCTGCATACAGTTTGTGTGTAGTACTTGGATCTAAAAGGGTGCTAAATAGGGCGTTGCATTTTGTGATCAATTCAGAAATGTTGCCTTCCTTTGTACAATAGGCCAAGTCGGGAATCTGATTGTAGTTGGTTAAAGACAGTTGTCTTGGAAATAGGTTGTGTTGGTTGTTAGTCGCGAATAGACAGAGAATTTATCTCCACATTTTCTCTTCAGTTTTTACATATGAATTAAAGTATTCTCCATTTTCAGGTAAACTTTCTTTTCTACTCTCAATTAAATGAATGTCAGTTATTACAGTATCAAGGGTTATCATATGTTTTATCAGCATTTCTCAATTTACTGCAACTTGACACAGCCATTTTAAGATGTGGTTCATTTCTTGAAATTAATTTAAGTTATCAGTGTGCCCAATGGTATTGATATTGACAGCAGATGTTTTATTCGAAAGAAATACATAGTAATAGTCATTGAACAAATTTATTCCGTTTGTAATTATTCATGCTCAATCCACATTCAAGTTAAAAGTCTGAATAAATTGATCTCTGCTTTCACAATCTTAAATTGCCCTTCTAAAATGAAAGTGGTTTCCAGAAAGGATTTCCCTTACCAAACAATTTGCAAGTCATATAAAGTTCTTCATTTCCGATAATTTTAACAAAAGTTCATTTTAATTTTTGATGTTTCTCACTTCACCCACAAATAAAATATTAATATATTGTTTTAACTTTTCTTCTTTTTTTTTTTATTTTTCTTCATTTTTGACAAAGCTTTTTATTTGAACCAAATATAAACAGTATAACATAGTCTGAAAATCTTAACAATGAGGAGTGACGTTGTGCAGGGCCAACAATAGTTGTCGATTGTTTTAAAAAACAAAGCAATTTCATAAAATGAGACCTTACAGTCTATCTCCTCTTGTTTAAAATGTAAAGGAGCGAACATCCAAAAAAATGTGTCTGACAAGTCGCATCGCAACACTGTGGTCGGATTGCCCTGAACCAAGCAATAATCATTTACTCCCAGTTGCCCTAAAAACTAGCTATTAAAAATCAAAGCAATACAGCTGAATTGACCATTAACCAAACACCCTGTAACAACTCTTAAAGTAGCATGAGTTCAGTCTAAATTTCTTTCTAAATTAAACTCTCTAAAATATCCTTGAAAAGAGAGAAAAAACTTATTAGAAAAATGAATAAGGCACAGCGAAGATCTTCAATTGACCAACTAACTAATAACTGCCACAATAAGAACAATACAACGGTATGCGAGTTCACAAGATGAATTAATTCTCCTGAGTTCTCTTCACTTTGTATCGAAATCGATGACATCGAAGAGTGAAAATCATTAACAAAATCTTTCAGTCTAAACAGTATCGATAAAATGTTCCGATTTAAGCGTATCATAATATACAGGGGGGATACTTTTAACAATCAAAATTAGTAACTTCTCAAAGACAGAATGAGATCTTTAAAGTTGAAGAACAACATAAATATGAAATAAAAAACAGAATTTACAGGAGAAAAAAATGTTTTGCTTTCAAATTTTTTCTAAAACAGGTAAAAAAGCAGCAGTTAGTATTGATTTGTATTCACTGTTTTCCTAGATTTTCTACTTGACACCACCCTAAATGTCACTTAGTACCATCAAGTACTAACTGATTTTTGAAATTTATACAGGTATACCACCACGGTACTAACCGGCATAATGTCTTGTACTAACTGCTTGACCCCCCCCTTGTAATATAGATTTTTTTTCAACCTTTGTATACCATGTAACCGAACGTTAGCTCTGTGGTGAATTTCAAAATTAAGTAACATGTTTTTCATTTTAGTTGTTTGCTATGGAATGGAAAGCCAGAATTTCGACTGTTGCTTTAAGAACTCTTGACGATTCCAAATTTAATCGTGTTACTTTGCTACCAATAACGGATGACCTGATGAAAGTCAGAAACTACATCAAAGGGCAAATTCCTAAGCTCACTGCAGCGTTGCATGAATCTAAATGCCTTGATGACTGGAGAAGTCTTGCTGAAGTTATCGGGGTGAGACTGTCTATCTTTAATCGAAGAAGAGGCAACGAGGTCTACCAGATGCTCGTAACAAAATTTAAAGATCGAAATCAAAGAAAAGATGCAGAAATTAAAGAAATAAAAGATAACTTAACACCACTTGAAATTCGTCTAATGGAAAGTTTTGTCTTTCACTGGGCGAAATCATAGATTTCCTAACTTGTAAATATAGTGTAAACTCGAACTTTACACTATATTTCGAATGGATTTGGAAAGTCCAATTTTCAATTTGGGAAATATGTTGGAAATTTCATGTTTCATCATTTTTCGACGAACTTGAAATATGATATTTACTATATTTTCAAAATTTGTAAATTTGAACTTTACATTTAATGAAAATGTATCGAAATATGATATTTCGACATATTTCGAAAGAGCTCGAAATATGGTGTTTACTATATTTTCTAAATTTGTAAATACGAACTTTACGTTTAATGAAAATGTCTCGAAATATGATATTTCGACATTTTTCGAACAACTTGAAATACTATGTTTACTATATTTTCAAAGTCTGTAAAATACGAACTTTACAGCCTTTACATTGAATGAAAATGTCTCGAAATATGATATTTCAACATTTTTCGAACAACTTGAAGTACGATGTTTAGTATGTTTTCTAAATTTGTAAATACGTTTTTGTATTTTGTTTAAATAAAGTTCGTAATAATCAAGTGACTAATAATAAAAAGTAAGCTCATAAGAAAATATATGCATAAATAATAGTCAAGAACTATTGCAAACTAGGATAAATGCGAGCCTTTATGCCTTTATCCTATTTAGCCTAAATAGGATAAATTATCCTAACTAGGATTAATATTCTAGCCTATTTAGGATAAAAGCCTATAGTTGGCAATAGTCCTTGACTGCTTAAGAATTTAAAGGGGCAGTCCCTGACCACAGTGAATGTCTTTTTTTGCTTCGATAACCCAAGATGAGATTTTCGCACTCGGTTAGCAAGGCGCGGATATCGAGTCAAAAATCTCAGAATCAAAACATTGCAAATGGCGGACAAAATCCTGCTAGAGTGTCTTCAAAAAATAGTACATTTTTTTGGAAATAACATATCATTACCTTTCGATATGGGATTGGATATTTATGTGAATCGAATCAGCAATATATATTGGACTTTTTTACCAAGTTTGAGAATATATTTCGATGGGATTGTCAAGATATTGCTGGATATACATTAGAGAGTCAAATTTGATGTAATGAGCTAGAATGATGCAAAGTTGGAAATTTCAATTTTTGTGTCTTATCTTTATTTCCTTTTATGAATCGATCTACCACTTATTATTTACAGTTAGCAACATTGAGAAAAAGCAAATCTAAAATGAAAGATAAAAATATTTGGATCACTCAGACAACCTTTCGACAGTGGTTGAAGCTAAAAACCCAACGTACGAGAGAAGGACAAACAATCACTTTGCCCTCTACCTGTTGAACGTATACGTATACCAAACCAACCAACTTAAAGATTTTAGAGACATTTGCTTGACATGAAGAAAACGCTACATCCCCACAACTTTGGACATTAATGATTTGGCAAAATGGTATTAACATTCTATTGAGATGTGAAACTGGTCGAAGTTGAAGAATTGATAAGAAGAAAGGGCAGTACAAGAAATATTTGCTTTGGAATACAAACTCTTACATGGACAATACCTCTGCTCTGGATACTGGAACAAGTTAATGCTTGGTTCTTACATTCATGAGGTCAGAGCTGAGGTTTTGTGGATTTTATAAACTTTTGAAACTTGTGTGATTGTTTTGGTTGTTTTCCTGACGAGATACTGTGAACTTGTATTTGATAAACATTGCATTTTGGCTTGGAGTATGTTTTTTGATGTTTTAACGGCGAATTCATTTCTTGTTTGGATTGTTGTAGTGTTATCTTATAGTGCTCCAATGTAGATAGGTTATTTCAATTTTATTTTTTATCAATTAATTTATGTTTATGTGATAGGTTGTCCAAAAAAGCATTTTCTTGAGGTTTCCATATGTTTCGTCAACATGTGTCAAAACCTATGTCAAAGACATCTATAGAGAGTTACATCAATATGCCAAAAACATTTTGTTCAACCACCTTCACTTCAAGATAGGCCACCATAGAATGAACTTCGATGGGGTGCAAGGCTAAAAGCCACATGAATAGGTTCATCCTATAAAAGGAAGTTCATTCTATGGTGGCCTATCTTGAAGTGAAGGTGGTTGAACAAAATGTTTTTGGCATATTGATGTAACTGATAGACATTTTATACCGTGAGATCAGGTAACTTGTATCAGTGGAGGCAAACATGCTCGCAGCTCTACTCTACCATTTTTGTTTTGAATTAACTTTGTATTTTAATGACCAGCCAAGTCTTTCATTTGAGGGCTATGCATGTATGTTAGCCTCCACTGATGCAAGTTACCCTATCTCACGGTAAGTATTTTCTTTTCTTAACTTTATATAACTTTAAAGAGAAGACAGGAGCCTTTATTGTTGGTGTTATTATTACAAAGCCCCTACTATATATTTTAACTCTGTCGAAGTCATAAAAATTTGAAACCCTAGTGAGAGCTTTTTAAAATAATCTTCATGATTTTCTTGAAATTTTGATCATAATTTTTTATTCTAAAACAAAATCTTTCGTATTAAAAAGTGTTTCTTTTTTTATGTTTACATCTTTTTGTTCAGATTTTGTTATTTTTTTCAGATTTATTTACTTTAGTTTCATTTTCTTTGTATGTTATTTATTTACACAGCAGAAACCTGAAAATTCACATAATGTTCATATGGACTACATGAACAGTCCTTTACATTATCGGAACTAATTTTTGCGGTCAAAGTAATATTGCATTTACAAGCAATTAATATCAGCTGGGCTTAGCAGGTATGAACATTTAGCAAGACTAAAACTTAATTTCTATGAGGTTATTACATTTTAGCTATTTGATTTATTCCAAGGTGCCATTTTGAAACGTTTTGGTGTGATTGGTCTAAGACAAGTTTATATTTTATTATATGTTTTCATTTTATTTTATCTTTTTAAAGATAGTAGATATATATACTGATATATACTGTAATATGTTTTAAAATTGTTATTGCCTTAAAAAAGAAAAGTGTATTTTCATGAAATAGAACACTTATTAGACCCTCCTTCTCTGTTTTCTAAACTCCGTTGTATTTGTTTGCCATTTTTGGGGAGTCTTTTAAAATTGATTATAAATTAAAATTCCTTTCTGTGTAGTTTTTGTAATATGGACTTTTTACAAGATTGTCATCTTACCAGATCTTAACACCTTTACAATTTCACGGGAAATATGATATTTCCATTCCCTGTAAATTTGGTAGAATTCAGATTTGGTAGATGTGATATTTCCATTCTATGTAAATATCCGGAACGTCATCTTACCACATTTACAATTTCATAGGAAATATGATATTTACATTCCCTGTAAATTTGGTAAATATGATATTTCCATTCCATGTAAATTTGGTAAATATGGACTTTTACCAAGATTGTAAATATGTGGAATGTCATCTTACCACATTTACAATTTCATAGGAAATATGATATTTACATTCTCTGTAAATTTGGTAAATATGATATTTACATTCCCTGTAAATTTGGTAAATATGATATTTCAATTCCATGTAAATTTGGTAAATATGGACTTTTATCAAGATTGTAAATATGTTGAATGTCATCTTACCACATTTACAATTTCATAGGAAATATGATCTTTCGAATCGCTCGAAAACCCTTGAAATATAATATTTCCTAGATATTTCCGACTTAGGAAATTTATAATTTCGCCCAGTGTTTGGAACCATGCCACAGACAACCCTTGAAGTGTTTCACTGTGCGAACTCACTGCGATTGACCGAGGCCGCTCCGAAGAGACGCCTCTCCTGACGGAAACTTACAGCTTGACTGTTCACATTAAAGCCTAACATCTAGGTTAGCTATACATCAAAACAGTTTTGCACGAGAAATCGCTTGTGGTTTTCTCAGAGTACATGTACTGAAAATAGTAAAAAAACATTATTTCCACATGGATTTTTAACGTTTTCCAAACTATTCGGAGAAACACAAATTTCCAACCCAAAAAGTCGTGTTTTCCAACCAGCTTTGGAAAATTTTCATTTTTACATTGGTTTTTTTTTCACTTGATTTTTCAAGGGCATTGGTTTATTCTACGAAAACTAAGGGTAATTTACTTTTTCCTAACCAGCTTAAGGTAATCGCTCAAACTTCCAACCTTCAATTATAAAACCAAAATTTCCAACCCAAAAATATTGAATTTCCAACCTTGGAAATCGAAAAATTTTTCCTGTGATAGTTGCACATCCTTGAAAAGATTCTTTTGCAAAAAGATTTTATCGAAATTTTGCTGACAACAGCAAAATTTGGGATTTTTTTTTTTGCAAATTGATCCTTTTAATGATGTGGAAGTATGGCCTAAATTGAGTTTCAAGCCCAAAGGGCTAGAGGCGAATCTCTAACCCTTCTCAGGCAAGAGAAATTGAAGCTACGGGCTAGAACTCAATGGTTTCTACCATTAGCCAACCTTGAGTTATTTAAAAAACAAGTTTCGCTGACGTCAGAATTTTTTGGTTTTTGTGGTTTTTCGCAAAAACGAGGGCGTAAACAATTAGGTAACATCCCTAGCAGTAGCGTAACCAGGAGTGAAGACTGATATGCGTAGGAGAGGAGATTTTTACGACCAAGCACTTATATATTCTCGATATAAAAATATAATTATTGTGTCGTTAAAATTCACTCTCATACGCAGATCAATCTTCACCCCTGGCTACGCTACTGCCTACAACGCAACGATATCATGGTACCCTTCATCTCAAATCATTAGTTTCCGCAGTTTCCACCCTTAGTTTAGAACGCGTTAATTTTTCAAACCATTCAGAGGCGACAAATTGTCGTTTTGATTGCGAGAGAAAATACTAGAATCTGATTAGATGCGATCAAACGAGTTGCAACGAGAGTTGTTTGCAATCAGGCGTTTAGATAAGAGTAGAGAAACTCGTTAAACGGAGGTTAGATATCGCGTCTGACACTCTGGCTAACAGTCTCGCGGCGTTTTAATTCTGCAGTTCAGGTCCTCAAATTCGGAAAAAATACAGAACGTAATTTTGCGATAGAAAGCACTTTCGACAAAAAGACCAAGTTGGGCTAAAATTGAGATTCTCAGGGGATAAGTAATAGTTTGATATGAATTTACAAAAAATTCGCGACAACATTTCGGACACTAGAGAGATGGTTACTTTCTATCTGTTTTTTAACACCTTCATGGTGAAGTAAATCTATTTTTGGTTGTAAAAAATATTTTCACGTCTGTAAGGAGAATGATTGCCATTACTGCGTATTTTTATGCATTTTAAGATAGAACAAAAAGAGTTTCTTCTTGATCGTTTCTCTTAGCGGAGTTTTATTGCGTGATGTGGATAGGGAGAGATAGGAGTTGAAGTATTGCTTGATATATAAATATTCAGCGACTTTATGTTTACAAATTTAGTCTTATAACCTGTGTGGTTATGAAGAGATATCCATCTTCTATCTGGAGAAAATATTTTTCAAGACAAAATTTAACGGTTAACAAAATTGAACACAAATTTCATGGGATAAAAAAAAATTCTTTTCGTGTATTAGGAGGTCAAAACTTCAATACACGACTACTTAGAGTAAACCTGAGCTCTACGTTATTATCAGAAAATTTCGCGTCCAGAAAATTTTGCGAAGCAGGCCATCTGCAGAATTTCGCGTAATTTGATGGAATTTAATTTCGCGAATCGACAAGATTAATTCATTTTGCAGGATTTAGTTTTCGCAAAATCGGATTTCCGCAGACCAAAACAGTGTTAAAATAAGCTAAAAAGCCTGTTTTCATATTCTAATAGACAATAAATGACCAAGAAAATCTGAAAACTGCATCTCATGGGAATTAATTTTCGCGAATGAACCAAAAGATTTTTTTGAAACCATTTAATTTCGCGAATTGAATTATTTCGAGAATTGAAAGTTTATTTGCGAAACTTGCGAAATGTTCTGGACGCTAAATTTTCTGACATTAAAGTACTAGAAAGTCGAATTTCGTATGTTCTATTTCATAAAAGTCAAAAGTCTTTATAGACCAATTACTGACAAATTCAACTCCTCTCTATCTTTATAGCTCCATGGTTTGACATTAGATTAAATACTTTCGTCCAGTTATAAGGAATTGTACCTTTTATAGAAAACTTTCTTTGCAAAACCTACCTTGTGTTGAGCACATACATTATGAGTACTTATGAAGAAAATAATGTAAATTATTATTAGACGGATCACATCAACGAAAATGCTGATTAACAGTTTTGTTTGTGCATCAGAAACCTCTTAGAATTCCGTAGACGTGTAAAACCATGATCTAAATAAAAAGATGCAAAACCCCTTAAATATTGTTTACCTTAAATGAATTAATTTACACAAGTATTATTTTTCGCGAATTTCCAAAATTTTACCGAAAACTTTTAAAATATTTGAATTCATCCTTGTGAAAATTTTTTATATAAAGACATGCTGAATCTTAGACATTGTTTTAAAAACCTCTGTTCAAGATAAAGAACAAAGAGGTAAAGATTCTCTCATCTATACACAACCAAAACATCTTGTCTTCAAGCTTTTTCATTGGTTTTCTGCTCGTTCCTTTGAGATCAGGTTTTGTATTTTTGGAAAAACTCTACTGTCGCGAGATTATTCGAAAAATTTTAAACCTGCGAAAACTTTCATTTACTGTGCTGGCGAAAATAAGCCTCTCGCAAATTAAATTAATTTGGAAAATCTTTTGCAAAATTAGCTGCTCACGAAAATTAATCGGGTTGAAGGTATTATACACCCTGTTTTTTTACTTCTTGGGGAAGTACTTGTTAGGAGTTCAATTTTTTACCCTAATTCTGGCCTCATTTAAAAAACATTTTCACGAAGAATATTCTTATTCCAACGTCTCCGATAATTAGTTACTGTAGAAACAATTTTCTATCCAACTCGGATATTCTCTTTAGTTACCGGAAGTTTATATACAATAAACCAATGATTTATTTCAACTTACACTTTAAGTGTAGAAACTTTTGTGATTTGCCCTTTTAAGAATTTTCAAAAGACATTTACTTTCACAAAAAGTGCCAAAATTCTCGAAAGTCGCAAAACTTTTTGTTCGCGAAAGTCTCTACACTTAAAGTAGAACGTGGGGTGCGTTAAAGAAGACATGCAATTAGAAACTGCCTCAGCCGTAACTCAGTTACGGTTTTCAGTGCTGCCCAATCAAATTTATTCTACTTCTACGTTTGTAGTTGGGCAAAAATGGGTGCTGGGTAATGTGCCGAAACACCCCTCATCCGCAAAACCCCAGTACTCTCGGGCTAAATTTAAGCCATTTATCCCATTCAAATGAACCCTTGACAATACGTAGGACACGACAGCTCGGCATTTTCCATAATAGATAAAAATCAAAATTAATTTAGTATACACGGCTTTATAAGAACCAGTAAATTCTGATTGGCTTTTTCGCTAGCTCGGGGAGGTAATCGATCAAGAAAAGAATTCCAATGCTCTGTTGAATTTGGGATGAATTTCTAGTGTGAATAACTCTTTTGAACGTTTTAAAGGCATGACAATTCCTTTTGATAAAAATTAAGACACCCCATGTCTCAGTGACTCGCGAGAATTTTTTAGCCAAGTGTTGTTTACAGCGGAAATTTCCAAAGATTTGGTGTTCCTCTTTTTCGGGATTAAAGTTCAGTGTAATTTTCCAATGGGGATGAAATTTAGGGTGTTTCTCTCGTCGGGGACGCAATTTTTTTTGCGTCAACGAACGAGTCCTCTATAGGCGGACAAATCTTCTATTAGCATACGAATCCTTTACTTAGCGGACGAGTCCCTATTAGCGAACTTCTGCATCGGGGACGAACTTTTAGTCAATTTTTTTAGTGATGAAGGTAGCAAGGCTGTGACATAGAGGTGTATCATAAGTAAAAATTTCACGAGACTTTAAAGAAAGTTATCCTATATTCTTTGATTCAGTCTTGGTATTGTTTAGCTTGTTCTTAAACATTTGGGAGAGCTGAGCCTCAGATTGTTCTAAATTTGTTCTTAGGTTTTGGTGATATTTAAGCCTCGTGTTTTATAAAGTTGTTTTTATAAAAAAGCGTGTATTAAGATTTATACTTTTCGACGTGTCCAAGATGCACATTGCAAAAATTTTTATGGCGAATATTGTGTATTGTATATTGTATACAAAATTCTGGGTAGCTAAAATCATTTATGGTAAATTCGTATGCAGTTGTTATTTTTCCCATTGAGTTTTTCCCACCCTCTGGACTTTATTAAGACCCAAAGGTCATAAGAAGGGGCACATGATCTGAGGCCTCAAATCCAAATTAGCAACTTTTTTCCTCGGCGACCGAAAACAATCTTGACACAAAATAAAAAAAAACCTAAAAAATTTTCCAAAAATGCCTCCATTGTCGATTTAAAACTGTTGAAAAATACAAAAAATATACTTTGCATCTATTATTTCTACCTGAAAATTTTTAAGCAACCCCATAAGCAACTTTGGGCCTGAATTCTGAAAAAACCCTAAGCAACTCCAGGTTTGACCTCAAAATTGAGGTTGTACATAAAAAATTGGGTATGGCTTTTGTGGAAAAGTGAAGCACTTTCTTGGTAGAAAGTCACGTGACATTATGCATTTTCGCCAGCTTGAGAGATCGGAAAAAGCGTCTGCCTCCTAGTCCTACTTATTTGCTTGTTCTCGATTTTTGAAAACAGTGAAAATGCTAGATTCAATCCATCGGCACGAAACTAAAAAAAATGAAAAAATTACGTTTTTTACCATTTGTACTATAATTAGGGGAGAATCTGGCCTTTATCGTACTAGATTAGAGAAAAATCTGAAATTAATGATTATTTACTCGCACTAATGATTAGAGTTAAATAAATTATTTCATTTTGCCAAAATAATTAATTCGTACTAATTAGAGGACTGATTAAATTAGAAAAATGACATCTAGTAGGCAGCAAACGCTTTTTCCCATACGTCAAATTGGCGAAGATGCATGTCAAGTGACTTCCTCGACATGAAATCTAAAAAGAATCTCCAAGAAAAATTGACAACCGTCCGATACGGGTCTAAACGTGAACTAAAAATGTTTCAAAAGAAAAACACGTGTTATAAAAAATAAGTACACGTGACCTATTACTACAACGTGACGTAACTTTAAAATAAGATGTAATATAATACACTCCCGAGGGACTAAGAACCTAAAATACAATTATATCTTTCTCGTCGACAAATTTGAGGACTGTATCGTTCTTCTTGGAATAGTTTCCGTTTGGTTCATTAAATTCGACTGGATATAATTTCGTTATAGGACGTTTCAATAAAATCTGACGTCCGTTGCTCATAACAGTTACTTCTGCAGCACGGATACGACCGTCTGCGCTATGAATCAGTTTGTTGATTTTTCCCATTCTCCATAGTAATCGTTTCTTGTCTTTATCGTACACCAAAACAACATCATTAACATTAGGTATAAATCACGTACCTTTTTCGTACATTTGCTGTACTCTCTCAATTTAGTCAAATACTCAAATTGCCATCTCTTCCAGAAATGTTCTAAAATTTGTCTAACATGACGAAACTTGTTTTCAAGATTTTCATTTTCGACATTTTCGTCATTCGAATCATCAACATTGGTGGTATAGATATTTCGACCATACAATAACTTGTTTGGAGTTAGAGGATTACTCAAATCGTCAGTATACAAAAACGTAAGAGGTCGATTATTGAAAACATTTTCAATTTCTTTCAATACAGTAATCATTTGATCATAATTCAAATTCGAACGTCGTAAAATTTTCTTCAAACAACGTTTAACACAACGAACCATACGTTCAAACATGCCACCGTACCATGGGGCTTCTTGGATGTTAAATTTCCGGCTAATACCTTTGAATTTAGCGACGGTTTGGAGCTCTTCACTGGTGAAATTAGTTCCATTATCAGAGTATGCCTTTTTCGGACAACCGTACGAACTGAAAAATCTGTTCAAGACGTTAATAGTTCAGCTTGAATGACAACTGGAAACAATATCGAGATACAAACATCTTGTCGTTGTACATGTAATCAATACAACCCACGCTTTGTGCAAGGTTTACGACTCACTGTAAATGTCCCTACAGTAGATCGGACCGGCATAATCTATACCGACTTTCGAATAAG
Source organism: Clytia hemisphaerica (assembly GCF_902728285.1). NCBI lineage: Eukaryota > Metazoa > Cnidaria > Hydrozoa > Leptothecata > Clytiidae > Clytia > Clytia hemisphaerica. The sequence goes on from NW_027103462.1 coordinate 103,191, forward strand.
GATAATCTTTGCTGAGTCTTTCACTGGGTAATGGACCTGCATTTTTCGGGTAAGAATATGGCTTACCCTCAAAAGTTCTACAGGTGGTGCATCTCTTAATGATTGTTTTAACAAAATTACGTGGCTTGGTAATCCAGTATTCTCTTCTGACGTAGTTTAAAGTGTCTCTCACTCCATTGTGTTTGACCATAAGATGAGAATCATACACAACGAGTTCTGAAAATTTTGATTTTGGTAGTAGATAGGGGTGTTTTGTGTTGTATTCGAGTTCTGATAACTGTAACCTCCCCTCACAACGCCATAACAAATGTTCATCTTGGCGAAGCCCAAGTTGCAATTTTAATTGATCAAAGTTTTTCAAAGTAGTCAACTTACTTTGTTCATGTCGAATCCATAAACGTTTGGCATCATTTACACTGTTCAGAAATTCCTCTGAACTCACAATTTTATTCAGTTCTTTGTTGTTTATTTTTGATTTCTTCAGTTCTTCTTTGTTGTGTTTCTTCTTTAGTTTCTTGATGTACATCAGCACGAGTGCTGTTGTACGCAGCAGCTTACTAAGTAAGAGACTATACTCACCCTCGACCACGCCCACTGAGGTGTGATTGACATTATACTCACTGTCAACCATGAGGCCTTCATCATTAACTAAATTACTCACACTTGTTAAACGCGTGTGAACCTCTTCTTCTTTAATAGCAGCATCAATATCATAATCAGTAAACTTATCACCGACCTTAAAATTAGGCCAGAGAGACTCATTCAAATTCAAAAAGGCAGGGCTTTTAAACCATAGTTCATTTTCAGTCATTTCAGAAGGTGTTAAACCGCGAGTGTTGATATCTGATGGGTTAAGCTTAGAAGGAATGAGCTTAAACAAAGACTCATTAGAAATAACCTTTCGAATTTTCTTCAAGCGAGACTGGACATACTTTGTGTAAGTTTTGTGGTCACTCTTAACCCAAGTATGCGCGACAGTAGAGTCTGTCCAGAATACAATTTTGTCGAACGAATAAACAGTTTCAAAGCTTCTTTTCACATCGTTAAAAGTTTCAGACATTAACAGTATACCGTTTAACTCTGCACGAGGCATGGACATCTTCTTGGAAGCTGTGGCTTTTGCAGATATAAATCGATATCTACCTGTCACTAAATTGGTGGTCACCTTTTTTGACTTGGTGACAAAACGAAGATACATTGCGGTCGAATAAAAGTTTTCTGAAGCGTCACTGAAGGCATGTAGCTGGGTTGACTCGATCGGGTCATCTGGGTTGTTAACACAATAGTTCCGGTCTATAATGACTTTACCGGCTATAATCAGCTCGTCGATAAGTTGGTTCCACTCCTTAGATAGGTGGTCGGGCAATTGTTGATCCCATTCTTCGACTTGCTCACACGTTTTACGAAACAAAGTTTTCATTTTCACGATAAGAGGGTTGATCAAACCCAGAGGATCATAAACGGATGCGATTGATGACAGCATAGTACGTTTGGTAGCTTCTCGAACAAAGTTTTCAGCAATGTTTCATGTCAAAAACAATTTTGTCATCTTGTTTGTTCCAATCAAGTCCCAATACTTTATCATCAGAAGCGACTTGTTTCTCCTCATCAGGATAGGATTCTTTGACTAATTGCTCAAGTTCTGGCGAGTTGGACTTGAATTTGCGTAAGTTGAAACCACCGGTGCTTAGACATTCCTTAGCTTTCTTGTAGAATGAAAAAGCTTCAGCAACAGTGTTCTTACCGGCGTTTAAATCGTCGACGTGTAACGAAGATAGTAGAGTATCAGCGAATTCTGGGTCGTTTTCGCGAAACGGTGAAATGTGTTTGATAAGCGTAGCAGCGAGTAAAAACGGCGAAGACGTAACACCGAATAACACTCGTTTGATTCTGTATTCAATCAAGTCATTTTGTTCAAAATGTTCAAAGTTAATATTCGAAATATCTCGAAACCACAGGAACCGAACGTAGTCTTGATGCTCTCTAGCAAGTGCGATATTCAGGAATGCTTTTTCAATGTCAGCAACGACTAGATAATTGAGCGAACGAAAACGCATAAGCACGTCTTGGAGCAATGGTGTCAGCGAAGGACCAGATTCTAAAACGTCGTTTAATGATAGAGCATCCTTTCCACTCTTACAACTGGCATCGAAAACGACACGAACTTTGGTAGTCTCTCTCTGTTCGTGAAAAACTGCACGGTGTGGTAAGTAATGAGTTTCTCCGACTTTGTAATCATTAGGTTCGATACGTTCGATAACACCTAACGACTCTTGGTTTTCAAGAATTGACGCGTATTCTTGAAGTAAATCAGGATTGTTCTTAAAAGTTTTGGTTAGATTTCTCAAACGTTTTCTGCAAGTGTTGTAGTTGTCTCCCAACGTATCGATTGATTCAGATTTGAAAGGTAGTTGAACTTCATAACGACCGTCACGAAATTTCGTACTTTCATCAAAAGTTTTTAAAACGTCTGGGTCAGATGGAATTTCATTATTGGTATCATAGATTTGGTGTTGGTGATCTCGAATCTCATGTCTTGGGTCAACGAATTCTGAAGCGACTTTCAAAACGTAACCGAGTTTTGACTCCAAAGCAGTAGGACCATCAGGGCATCTGATCTGTTTGTTACCAATAAAGTTCCAATAGTGCGCTGAACCGATAAGAATGTCTATTGTCATGGGTAAATTACGTGGATTACTATCAGCGAGATCAACGAAGTTCAAAGGTTCACACTGTTCCTTTGCTAAAGAAATATCTTGATTTTCAATCGGTAAACAAATGTCGTTCACGAAAGCTTCGATGTATAAACTTTCTCTATTATCTTTCGACTTGATACACAATTCAACAACATCGAGCTCTTTGACTGTTTTGTTTTGACCAAAGGTTTTGATCGCAACCTTTTGTTTTGCAATTGGTTTTAAACAAAGTTCTTTACACGATTCTTTAGTTACGTAACTGGACATTGAACCATCATCAAATAAAAGTGTAACGTTTTTTGAATGTTTTTCATCTATTGTAAAGATTTCCGCTCGAGCAGTTTTCAAAAGAACCGAATTCACTTTATTTACATCGACAAAGTTACTCGTTGTGACTGGAACAATAGGTTGTTGATCTTTCTCTTCTTTCTTCTCCTCTTTTTGATGGGAGGAGTTTGCATTTGGTGAATTACTTTGAGAAGAATCACTTTTGTATGTGCAAACAGCAACGTGGTGTCTGCCTTACAATTAAAACATTTCATTTTATTTGAACATTTTTGAGCACGATGTCCAATTTTCATACAAATAAAGCAACGGTTCTCCTTTTGTAAAATAGTTTTACGAATTTCTGGTTTCGTTATAATATCACAATTTCTAGATCTGTGACCTCTCCGACCTCTGGATCTTCGATCGACTCCGCGATGACCTCGGACAACTCAATAATTTTATTGAACTTGTTAAACGCCAAGTTCTCAACTGAAATAATATGATTCAAATTTCCATCGAATTGTTCCAACTTTCTTTCGACGTCGTCGAACAATTTGTTAAGGTAAACGATTAATCCTGTACGCGATCTCTTCGGATTTTTGTCAGCCACAGCCATAATAACAAAAATCAAAACACAAAATTCATGAATTCACAAACTCAATTTCACCACGAAATTAAAATCAAAAAACCATAAACTCAAATCCAAATTAATATTAAATCCGGTTTCTCGTGTGGACCATAAAAAGAATCTCCAAGAAAAATTGACAACCGTCCGATACGGGTCTAAACGTGAACTAAAAGTGTTTCAAAAGAAAAACACGTGTTATAAAAAATAAGTACACGTGACCTATTACTACAACGTGACGTAACTTTAAAATAAGATGTTATATAATACAAAATCCTACTAAGAATGTGCTTCACTTTTCCACCAAAGCCGCGGCTTTCTTATACTATGATGAGACTCACATCACATTAATTCCAGCATATTCGTGATAAGGTCACGGATTTTCTCGCAAGTGAACAGAAAAAATATATTTTCATTAAATCAAGTTAAAACTGGTTACATGAAAAAATTTTGATAATTTGTTCTACTACTAGTGAAATTTAGAAAATGCTAGATATCGGCATTACACAGACCCCAAACTTAAATCTTAGCCTTGTGATTTGGAGGCCTTTTGACTAAAGAAACTCATATTTTACCCAAAAATAGTCAAAGAATAGCCGGTACAAGCTCTACTCAGAAATGCCTAACTTGAAACATTCCAGCCAATATGGTGCATAGCGGTAACAGGCTCAATATTGATTTTTCGGCCAAATTGAGAATGATTTATATGGAATCAACACCCAAAAACAACTTTACCAGGTAGAAAATCGAAAAAAAAAAATCGAATTTTTCTAAAAAAAAGAAATTACACTTCCGATATGGGCAATTTCTACAAATATGAATAATGCACAGTGACTCGCGCTTTTAAATGTCAAACAAACTAGCTGTTCCATAATAGTCAGCCATCATCGTTCTAGTCTTATTCTTGTTTCTTTTTCTTCTTCTGTGCTTCCTTTTTGCCAAATCCCTTTCATATCTAACACGCGTTCTGATCTGTGTAATTGTATACTTATCTGCGATATATCCGAGCATTTTAATTGACTCTTTAATTGACTCGTCGTCAATCAGCACTTCCCTTTTAATCAACGGCTGGCCATGTTGTCTTAGATGTAATTTGTCTTTGTTGGACCATAGTGATTGTCGTGTTCCTTTTTTCTATGATTGTAAAGAGGAATATTTGTCCTTACAAATAAATCAATCTCCCTCTGAATAAACGGCCATCCGTCAAGTTACCTTTTCAATTTAGGGAATAATCAAAACGAATTAAAATTGGCAGATTGCGTTAAATAACCAATCAATAACATACATAACCGACAAAGGTTATCGCCCTCCTGTAGTATTCTTTAATGCCCAGTTTGATATACGATTCATTGTTTTTGATCAAGTTTGTAGAATATGATATTGCTTCACGGTAAAGCAAAAAAATCAAAAATTATTCTTTTCAGCGAAATTTTTGGTTAAACATTCAAAAATAAAATGCTAAACTTAACAAAAGCTCACTTTAAAATTTTGACCGTTTTGTGACCAATTTTGGTCAACCAATGAACACCTGTTCTACTTTATTTTGTCCTCTAGCGTATTGATGCGAGTATTGATGTTTAATCTCATAACCGATCACCATTGCTAAGGCATATGATGATCTGAAAAGTTTATCCAGCAGAATTTTACAAAAACGCGTTTTCGGGGTCTGGGAAAAAACTATGACACGTGACCAGACACCGGTATCCGATTGGCCCGCAGTTTTCAAGATATATTTATCACTTTATAGGAAACAATTTTTTGTAAGAATTCAGTTACAAAAACCTCTGTATCTTGTCAAATATTGAAAATTTTCTAAAATTTTTTCCAGATAATAACAGGCAATTGTACATGGAACAATCTGACTATTCACCTGAAAAAAATACTAAATTTTTTGCTGCTGGAATGCCCTTTGAGCACGTGAAAATATCATGGCTACAAAACTGTAAACAGGCTCATTTAATTTGGAGTTTTTATCTGAAAAAGCTAATTAAAATTCAGAAAACGCGTGTCAAACTAAAAATCAACAACGACAACTTTTCATCCCAAAAAATACTTTCCTGAACTTAAGTTCTCATGAAAGGTTTTTGAAGCCTAGTTGCAAAAAGTATGCAACCCAAAAAACTGATCATCGAAACCGCTTAAAAAGGTCAACAAATATTAAATTTCACCAATATTTTATCCAAAAAGAGTATCCAAATATCCAACAATACAAACAGAGCCTAAACTAGTCAACCTCTTGATGTTTGAATCAATTTTTTTGTCAGTTGAATGCCTGACAGACATTTTGCACACGTTAAGTTATAATTATTCTGATAAAATGCTTCATTCCTCCTAATAATCAAGCAGATAGCAAGAGAGAAGTAATCATTACATAAGTGAATATACCTGTAATAATTTGGTTGGTATTTGAGCCTTCATCTTGAACAAAAATAAGAAAACATCCAAGCAAAATCAGTTGTACAAAATACAACTTTCAAAACAGTCTTTCAAAGCTTTTAGGTCAATAAGTTTGAGCAGCCACTTCTGTGAGTGTATGTCAGAGCTACACTAAAATAAATAAACAACATTTGAAACATTGAACTTTCCTTTATAAGTCTCAAAATCCATAAAAAATCAAAACATTGACCAAGAGCCAAAACGTGAATTTAAGGCGCCATCTTGGATTTGGCTCGGAGCCAGAAAGCCATGGTCGCAGTAGAATCGGTTTTGATTAGCCCACGCATCCAAAGACGGCCCGAGCAAATCGATAAACTTTATGTAAATTCCCGCGATTGAGTCGTGAAAAGTACTCTGAAATTTCAGAGTGTCGGCCATCAAAGAAAACCCGAGAACCTTTGCAGGTTTTCTTGCAGAACCATTCCCTTTAGAGCGCATGTGTGGAATGAGTGGAGCACGAAGAGCTACTTGGAGGTTAATTGATGTTAGCTTTACCACTGACCATGTATCCGCTGGGGACAACAATACGGTATATCCCGTATCCCACCTTGAGAAGACCGGGTAACTAGTATTAATATAGTTTTTTTTAATTTTTTGCCTATGAGATTTAAACAATACACTCTTTTTTAAAAAGCATAACGTTTATAAGCATACTAGGGCTGAAATTTTTTAAAACGTCCGATTTTCCCATATGCTTATAAAAAATAGTGTATGCTTTTTAAACGAAAAACCGTTTTCATCAAACAAAAATTTACAAACTGGGACTAGGTTTACATTTGGGACCTAAAGTAACCATTGAAGTTCAATTTCAACTTTTGATATTTTTTAATCTCCCAGCTCTATTCCGAAATGGGCAACTCTTATTACGAAAAAAATATTTGTTCGTTTTCCTGAAAATTTGTTTGTCAAGGTTTTGGCCCTTTTGAAAAAGTTCCATTTCTATCCCGAAGAGCGAAAAATAAAGAAACCCCTCTTCCGCGAAACTTAATTCCCGCAATATTTTATTCCACTTAGTTAGTCCAACGATTCGTGAATTCAATCATTTAAATTTGGAATTAAAAAAACGAGTATGGTCAGATATAAATCTCTTAATTTCACGAGATGTCACTCTTTCTAAAGAAAAACTCACATGATATGTTGGACGTTCTGTTGTATCCGATAGGCTCGATGGACCAAAAATGTTTTCACTCGAATGAGTTATTTTTCTCATTTTCCTCATTTTATCCCATTTTGCGCGGAGAGAAGCGTTGACATCGATATCCTTAATTGGCGTCCCTTGTTCAATTGCCTCTTGTAACACTTCCTCTTCCTCTCGTGACCAGTTCTTTCTTGTTGGTGTTTTGACAGTTACGGCATTTGGTGGTTCAATTGGAGGTTTACCTACAGAAATTCAAATTAAAAAATACCGTCACACACGACAAGCCTCGACCCTTCTCAAAACTGAATTTATATGCGGCAAACTCTTGAAACATTGTTTGCGAGGACGAAGTAGATTTAAATTTAAACGAAAACGAGGGGTATTTCTTTTAACTGTGAGAAAGTAAAAAAATAAATAAGCGCTTCGGTTATGATTCCCAGGGACTAGAAAAAATCATCTAACAAAAGGTTTATCAGGCACCGAAAAGTACTTGGCAACTTTTTTGATACCCTTAAGTGATGCTTTTAAAATTGACAATAGAAACATGTTGATACACGTTACTGCTTTCGGAGATCCTTGAAAGGTCATATCTTGTTTTTACCGAAACTATTTCATTTTCAAGTTTTTACTAATCGTGTTTCGCAGAACTAATTTTCACGGTAGAATCCAAAAAAACGCGAAAATTAATTAGTCCCCTTAAGGTAACGCAAACTGTCGCATTAGGCAAAATACCCTATTTTTTATATGTGGCATCTTAACTGCAGCCCTGCCTTAAAATAACATATTTTCTTAACATAAAAAGTGTAACCACTAACGAAAAATTACCTCGGAACAACTTTTCAATTTCTCTCGCTCCGATTGAACAGGCTTTATCTCGTTCGATAATGTTGTAGTGGATATTTGCGGTTTTTTCCAAGTGGCTCATTAGTGCTGCAATCTCTTTGGTGTAGGGATTTTGCTACTCTCTTGACGTCGTTGATATGGATTTTCTTATGTGGTTCATTGTTAAGTTCTTTGGTAAATTTTCTAAACCTTGTTGATTGCTTTTGATGGGTCCGAGTCTTGTAAAGGTTGCTTCCCCCAAGTCACAAGGACATGATCACACTTTGGATTTACATTCATTTTAGGTCTCATGATGTCAACATATATTTTGAGGCTTTCAAATGCTTCTTGTCTGAGATGCACGGGTGCTGCGCCATATGCTTCTACCGTCTTATTTTCCCAAACAGGAATCTTCACGAATCCATCTTGAAAATAGTTAGGGTTAAACTCATTCATCCTCATATGAATAGATACCCCACTGCGATGACCATTCGCTAGCCCGACCTCAACCATTATGTACTCTTTGCAGATTGTCAATTCCGACCGTTTCAGTTGTTTTTCAGGGTTCTCCTTAAATGACGCAAATACACGTAAGGCTTTCATTTTGTGCGGACCTTCGTCGTACTTTTTGACCTGCTCAGGATTGATGAGCATTTGCCGATCGACTGCTTGTCTCTTATGAAATTGTAGTCGATCACTCTTGTTGAACCTCTTCTTCCATTGCTGGAGTAGTTTTTCCGTCTGGACAATTCGGATCACGTTAAGTTGGTGAGCCTTACATTGTCCAAGGAATTCTAAAAAATCAATCATAGACCCTAGATAGGTCTTAATAGTTCCAGGTAAGTGTTTTTTATCTTTACACTGTTCAATATACTGCAACAATGCTTCATCATCGCTTATCATTGACGATAGATCGTTCTCGCTTTTAATATTCATTGCTCGAAAGGCCCTCGTAACGTCTCGAATTACTCAAGGACCATCCATAGAAGTTGGCGAGGGACCCTATCAAAGGCTTTGACAAGGTCTAGAAACAGTATCCAAGTCTCTTGATTATGCTCTCTGCGTTTCTTTATTGCCATCTTGACAGAAAACACCGCATCTACGCAACCCCTATCTTTTCGAAAACCGCATTGAGTTTCATGATCTAGGCTCTCGATAAATGGTTGAAGTCGACTGTGAATCAGGATAGTAATTACTTTATAAGAGGATTCTAAGAGCATAATGCCTCGATAGTTCCCGGGCTTTCTTAAATCCCCCTTTTTAGGTAATATCCTGAGGAGACCAGTGTTCCAATCGGTGGGGCAATTTTGTTCACCCATATATCAACGATAATATCTTTAAGTAGATTAAAACATACGTTGTCCCAGTGAGTTTTGAACATTTGAGTTGTGTAAGACGAATCTCCCGGTGCTTTGTTCTTGAGGGCGAACCATGGCTTTACCGTATATCATTGTCATCTGGGATATAATCAATATTCGGAAAAATCGGTCGTTGTTCTAAGAGGTCTAACACAGATAGATCGAAAGTAGCTGGTCTGTCGTAGAGATTCTCAAAATGGTCACGAAACACATTAGCATTTTCTTCAGGGCTGGTACATCTGTCACCGTTCGGTTTCATCATCATCGTTTGCTTGCTTGTCTAGGGTTGAGCCTTAATGTTCTCTCTCAATTTCCTATAAAGAGCATAACCACAAGTAGATATCATACATCCACATACAGAAGAACTTGTATAGGCGTTTATCGCCTGCGTTTCTTGCCTCTCACTATTCACTCAATGTTATGAATTACAATGTGAAATGATTAAATAATTGATTGACAGGTTATAACAAAACCTTCAGTCGAACT